>NC_081558.1:25973759-26087649 GCF_022355385.1 Mustela nigripes
GGGGAGGTGAACCATGAGAGACTATGGACTCTGAAAAACAATCTGAGTGTTTTGAAGGGGCGGGGGGTGGGAGGTCGGGGTACCAGGTGGTGGGTGTTATAGAGGGCACGTATTGCATGGAGCACTGGGTGTGGTACAAAAACAATGAATACTGTTATGCTGAAAATAAATTTAAAAAAATATTTTGGAAGAGGAAAAAAAAATAAAATCTTTAAAAAAAAGAAAAAAAAATGGGCTGAAGACATGAACAGACATTTCTGCGAAGAAGACATCCAGATGGCCAACAGACACATGAAGAAGTATTCACATCATCACTCAGCATCAGGGAATCAAAACCATAATAAGACACCACCTCACGCCAGTCAAGATGGCTAAAATTAACAAGTCAGGAAATGACAGATGTTGGCAAGGATGCAGAGAAAGGGGCACCCTCCTACACTGTTGGTGGGAATGCAAGCTGGTACAGCCACTCTAGAAAACAAAAAGTTGGAAACAGAGCTACCTTACGACCCAGGAATCGTGCAACTGGGTGTTTACCCTAAAGATACAAGCATAGTGATCCCAAGGGCCATGTGCACCTGAATATTTATAGCAATAATGTCCACAACAGCCAAACTATGGAAAGAACCTAGATGTCCATCAACAGATGAATGGATAAAGAAGATGTGGTGTATATATATACAATGAAATACTATGCAGCCATCAAAGGAAATGAAATCTTGCCATTTGCAACAATGTGGATGGAACTAGAGGGTATTATGATGAGCAAAATAAGTCAATCAGAGAAAATTATCATATGATCTCTCTGATATGAGGAATTTGAAAGGCAGGGCAGGGGTTGTGGGGGTAGGGAAGGGAAAAATGAAACAAGATGGGATTGAGAGAGAGAAAAACCATAAGAGACTCTTAATCTCACAAAACAAACTGAGGGTTGCTGGGGGGTGGGGAGTAGGGATAGGGTGGCTGGGTTACCAACATTGGGGAGGGTATGTGATATGGTGAGTGCTGTGAAATGTGTAAGCCTGACAATTCATGACCTGTACCCCTGGGGCAAATAATACATTATATACTAATTTTTAAAAATTTTTTTAAATACAAGAGTTCTTTATCTTACTGAATTTTTATAAGAAATAAATCCCTTTAGAAATTCAAAAATTTTAAAAACAAAAGAAAAAAGGGGAAAAAAAAACAAATCCCAATACTATTATCAACAAGACCTTACTTTTCAAATTATTCATGTGTACTATAAAAAAAATGAGACTAAAAATAAAAATCAATTTTTTTCCAATTCAAACAGACAAATTTTAAGTTAACCCTGATGCTTACAAAAACCTCATATGTATTGACCATGTTCAAAAGCCACTCTGTTAGAGAAGCCTCACCTTACCCCTTTTTTTAAGTAGCACTTCAATCACTATCCAACCTCTTTATCCTCCACTTAACTTTGCTTCATAGAACTTACCCACCATTTGACATATTGCATGTCGTAGACTCTTTTGTTCCTCACCTTGTCTCTAATGCCCAGAACAGCACCCAGGCCCTTAATATGTACTTGATAAATAGTTTGAAAAGACAGTCGCCTGGGTAGCTCAGTCAGTCAAGCATCTGCCTTTGGCTCAGGTCATGATCCCAGGGTCCTGACCCTGTATCCCATCCTGGGATGTCTCTCCCTCTACCCCTCCCCCTGCTTGAGTTCTTGCTCTTTCTCAAATAAATAAAATCTTTTTGAAAAAGTTTGAACACAGGAATTTATCATCTATAAAATAAAGTTATATCATACTGAGTGCTCATATTGTACAAGACACTCTATTAGGTTTCATTAAAATATAATAGCAACAATCTCAAGGAAATGATAAACTGAAAGGGTGAGGGGATAAAAACAGGTACCATATGAAAGGCATGGGGCCCTGACGGTTCAGAGGAGGGGACAAGTTCACTTCCAACTGGAGGTGTCTATAAAGGCTACATGAACAAGCTTGCATTTGCAATGAACTTTAATAAGAGAGGAGATTTCAGGCAGAGATGTAGTTTCCCTGGGTAGATTGATTTCAACAGACATGACTCTACTGAGGAATAGAAAGGCAAGGGAATGATCAAAGGAAAAAACAGGGAGTAGTAGGGAGTTGTTCAATATGCCCAGAGGTTATAGGACCAAATCGAGATTAGTTTGGAGAAATGAACTAGAATATCCAACTAAGGGCCTTATTTCAAATAGGGGTTTTTTTTTAATCCAATAGGCAACTCTTGCTGATGGTTTTTGAGCATGTAAACATTTTTAGGAAGACAAATCTACCAGTTTGTAAAGGTAGATGGGGCAGATGGCCGAAGCAATAGAGTATACAAGGAAAAAGAAAAGAGATCTGAGAAAAAAGACTGGAGGATGTCAAACATGACAGAAATAAGAAAAAAATGCAATTGAAGGGGGCAAAGGAGATGTGATCAGAGAGGCAGGAGGAGAACCAAAAGGAATTTCAAGGAAAAGACGGACACCAAAACCATAAAAGCATGGACTGGTAAGTTCGAGAGAGACAAGAGCCATGTCTGTTTTGCTCACTGTTCTATCCACAATATTTAGATAGTATCCATCAAGGTCAATAAATACCTACGGAATGATCAGAATTGTGGAATTGGAAAAAATCTCATTTATCTAATTCTAATATTTTTGAATACTCTCAAAAATATTAAGTTGTACCCTGAGGTGAGTGAGGGGAACAGCATTCATTACTTTCTAAGGTAGCCCAATTTATTGTCAGCTAGCCCAATTTATTGTTCTTAGAAACAAATTTTTATGCAAGTTATACCCTTGTAACTTTTGTTCTCCAGAGCTATACACAAAAAGTCCTATTCTTTTTCTGTTACCCTTCTGAAACTTAATGATACCTATCCAGTTCTTTTTTTTTTTTTTACAAGAATTATAAGAGAATTTTTTTTTCAGCATAACAGTATTCATTGTTTTTGCACCACACCCAGTGCTCCATGCAATCCATGCCCTCTCTAATACCCACCACCTGGTTCCCCCAACCTCCTACCCCCTGCCCCTTCAAAACACTCAGATTGTTTTTCAGAGTCCATAGTCTCTCATGGTTCACCTCCCCTTCCAATTTCCCTCAACTCCATTCTCTTCTCCATCTCCCCTACTATTCCTGTCAATAAAAGTAACCACTGGTGATGAGCTCAATATGTTTTAGGCATTGGTTTAAGATCTTTACATGCATGGATCTCATTTAACTCTCACAAAAAATCCAAAGAGAAAAG
The DNA here is from genome assembly GCF_022355385.1 of Mustela nigripes. Lineage (NCBI taxonomy): Eukaryota > Metazoa > Chordata > Mammalia > Carnivora > Mustelidae > Mustela > Mustela nigripes. The sequence continues at coordinate 25,977,015 of NC_081558.1, forward strand.
CATGATTCTTATCTCCATCTTACAGATAGGAAGATGAAGATAAGTAAAGTTACTTCACTTGCCAAATTCACGCATGGCTCATAAGCTGCAGATATGGGAGCTCAGGCCTCTTTGATGCCAGTCTATACTCTTACCCAATAAGCAATCAGCCTCCTTCAAATGAGATGGTTCATCAAAATTCCTCTCTCTTTCTTGCTAATTTGGTTTATCAACATCCCTCTTGTGACTCCAGAATTTCAGATGTTGTTTGACCAGTGCAGAGTGAGTATTTTCTATCGCCCATTCTAGACATTTTACATTTATCTTAGCAGCCTAAGACTGCAATGTGGAGCTTCAACTCTTGATCCCAAGATCAAGTGTCCCAGACTCTAGTGACTTAGCCAGCCAGGCACTCCTGAATTAGCTTTCTTGAGTAGCCTCATTTCCATGTTAACTTTTATTGAGCCTGGCTAAACTAAAATTCCAAAGGCTTTTTCATAAGAAGTAGGAAATGTGGCTGGAATATCCCCCTTCCTCTTTACTTTGTGAATCATTAAGGCTTCAGCCAGACTTCCTTTCATCTATCATTATTTTCCTGAATAGCCTAGCTCTCCACGAACCATACTTCCAAGGAATTTGCCTTATACTTCTGTACAATAGTTGGCACTAGTTGGCTTGCACTGTAATTATCCCAACAAAAATATGCTTGACCTCCTTGAGCTCCTTATATACAAAAGCCACCCTTTGAGATAGCAGCAATTTCCTGGGGCAGGTTTTCTCCTACTAGCTATAAATAAAAAGAGCTAGGAAGAATATACAAGTGAGCCTTTTCATTCTCTGTTTTTGCTTTGTGGGTTGACAGCCAGAAACCAATAAATGAACACAAATTGGGTAATTTCAAAGGAACTATGTGAGAGACCACATGCAGTGAAGGAGAGAAAAGCTGGTCTGAATCAAGAGGGAGATAATGGCCAAGGAAGACGTGACTCATTCCTGGGACTCTGGAAAGCTACAAAATGATTTTTTTTTTTTCTTAGCCAAGTGTTCCCAGGCACTGGTCACAGGAGGGGCCCAGTTACTCCCAGGACACCTTATATCCTACCTTAGTCCTGAAACTCTCTATCAACAGACTTCACCCCAACTTGAAACCAGGAAATCTATGTTCCTATTGTCTACTAGGTAGAGGTAGCAAATGACGGAAAATCACAAAATCCACAGCCTTCCAAAAAAATAAAAACCTTTCATTGCAAATGCATTTATCCTAAATAAACACATGGCAATTCTAATCTCAGTATTAATATAGCACTATGCCTCAGGCAACTTTGAGACACTGTTATTAAGCATCCAAATGAGAGAGTACTATTTATACATCTGTAAAAAGCACAGGAGTCAGGTTAAAAATTCCTTTATTCACTCATTCAGTTCATCAGCAATAACATGCCAGATACTGTGCTTTGTGTTGAGATCTCTGTGCTTAAGTATGTCAAAGTAAATAGAAAAGAATGGCAACAAAGACACTGTACACTGTGTTGCTGAGGAAGTCACACTTCCTTTATCTATTTGCTGCTTGACCCTTCTGTACCCAACATCTAAATATTCTAATTCCTGAAGCACCTGAGTGGCTCAGTCAGTTAGACATCTGACTCTTGATTTCGGCTCAGGTCATGATCTCGGGGTCGTGGGATCAAGCCCTTCATTGGGCTCCACATTCATCATGAAGTTGGCCTGTCCCTTCCCCTCTGCTCCCCCTCTCTATCTCTCTCAAATAAATAAAATCTTTAAAAAAATAAATGTTGTAATTCCTAAAGGCTTAGCCCATGGCTGCCTTCTCCTCTTAATTTTTACTTTCTCTAGATGATCTGAACAATTCCTCATAGCCTTAACAATCATCTACATTCTGCTAACTCCCAAATTTGTATCTTTAGCCTAGATATAGATATATAGATAGGGAATATGTTAAGTAGGCAGCAGCTGGATAGATAGATAGATAGATATCTATAGATCTCTATAGATATCTATCTATCCAGCTGCTGCCTACTTAACATATTCCCCTTACATGTCACATAAGCATCTCAACTTCAAAAATTACCTCCCCAATCTCCTGGACTTCTGATTCTCTATAAATATATATACTACTATCTACCTTGTTACCAAAACCAATCCAACAGCAAGTCTTACTAATTCTGGATCCAGACCTATCCCCTGTAAATCTGTTTTTCTCCTCTTCCCCCGTCTCCAGCCTTATCCGAACCATGGAAAGCTTTCATCTATGTTATTCAAAAGCATCCTACCTGGGCTCCTTGTTCCCCTCTACTACTGCCCTCTTCCCTTCCACCTCAGTCTATGCTTAATACCCAGGCTGATATTTTTAAATGTAAATTGAATTTCATGTCACATCCCAGTTTAAAATATTTCAATGGCTCCCACTGTTCTTAAAGTAGAATCTGAATTCATTATCACGGCTTACAAAGCCTTTCACGCCCTGTCCCCACCCTTCTCTCCACCTTCACCTGATACCACGACTCTTTCCCAGGTTCCTGATACTCTAGAGACACTGGCTTTTGTCAACGCCCAGAACACATGAAAGCATTCATATTCCAGGGCTTTCAACACTTACTATCCCCCCTTTGCTAGAGTGATATTCTCCAGTTTATTTAATGAAAAGTTTCGGGTGCTTAGGTAGCTCAGTTGGTTAAGTGACTGCCTTCAGCTCCCATCATGATCTTGGAGTCCCATGATCAAGTCCTGCACCAGGCTCCTTGCTCAGCAGGGAGTCTGCTTCTCCCTCTGACCCTCCTCCTTCTCATGCTCTCTCTCTCTCTCTTATTTTCTCTCTCAAAAAAAAAAAAAAGAAAGAAAGAAAAGAAAAGAAACTTTTGTTTAATGAAAAGCTTCTAACACTTTATTTTTTTAAGATTTTTTTTATTAACATATAATGTACTGGGACGCTTGGGTGGCTCAGTTAGTTAAGCCACTGCCTTAGGCTCAGGTCATAATCCCAGAGTCCTGGGATCATGTCCTGCATCGGGCTCCTTGCTGGGCAGGGAGCCTGCTTCTCTCTACCCCTCTGCCTGCTACTCTGCCTTCCACTCTGCCTACTGGCGCACACACACACACACTCTCTCTCTCTCTCTCTCTCTCTCTCTCTCTGACAATAAATAAATAAATAAAATCTTTTTTTAAAAAACCATATAATGTACTATGTGTTTCAGGAGTACAGGTCTATGATTCATCGGTCTTAAACAATACACAGTGCTCCCCACTATGTATACCCTCCCCAATGTCCATCACCCAGCCACCCTTTCCTTCACATCCCCCTCTGCTTCAGCAATCCTCAGTTCATAAAATTTTATTTATTTATTTGAGAGAGAGAGAGAGCACAAGCAGGGGGAGCAGCAGAGGGAGAAGGAAAAGCAGGCTCTCCACTGAGCAGGGAACCCAATGCCCTGCTCAATCCCAGGGTTCAGGGATCATAACCTGAGTCAAAGGCAAACACTTAACCATCTAAGCCATCCACACATCCCAGCTCCTTACTCGTCAGATCTCTACTTAAATATCATCTCCACAGGACTGTCCTGTGATGTTCCTATGGACACCTTCCCTATCACTCTCTATCCCACAATCTTACATCTCAAGGTATCCATCACTACTTAAAAGGTTAACATACCCTTTTTGTTTGTTTTTATATGTTTACTGTCTGTCTCCTCCCACTAGAATATAGACACAATCCTTTCTGTTGTCATCTCTTTGGTCTCCCCAGTAACAAGCACAATGTCTGTGTAACAGTTGGTAGGTAATATTGCTAAATAAATGGATGCAAGAGAATATGTAGAAAAAGTTAAAGCTGTAAAAAGGGATTAGGAGAAAGCTTTCCAGAGGAGGCAATCCATAAACTCAGCCTTGAAGAACTAGTATAAATATTCAGGCAGACAAATACTTTCCAGTGAGGGGAATTGCAGGGAGCAATTGTGAAATCTATTTTTCACTAAACTGTGAAAAACATAATACACTCATAGAACTGTAAGTAGTTCAACATAACAATGTGAGATGATGAAAGGTTTTGGAGTAAGAACAATATGTAACTCTTAGGGCAACCCCTTCTTTAGTCTCTAAGCCTACTAAAACATTGAGTAGACCTACATTTGTAAAGAATAAGATAAGAATAGTACCCACCATGTAGGGTAGTTGTGAGAAGTACAGATGAAGTGCTAATAACAACGCTGAGAGTAAGCAGTGATTAGCATAAGCTCTATATTAACTATAGATATAGTGACATATATCTATACATTAAGCGACTTTAACATATATATATATACATATGTGTGTGTATATATATATATATATATATATATATATATACAGTGACATATAACACTTACTATTGTGATTACTTTTTGTTCCTCTAATTGAACTTGATATTTTGCCCATGAACAACCTACATGGTTAAAGCTGTCTTATGAGGGACGCCTGGGTGGCTCAGTGGGTTAAAGACTCTGCCTTTGGCTCAGGTTGTGATCCCAGAGACCTGGGATTGAGCCCCACATCGGGCTCTCTGCTCAGCAGGGAGCCTGTTTCCTCCTGCTTCTCTGTCTACTTGTGATCTCTATCTGTCAAATAAATAAATAAAATCTTAAAAAAAAAGTTGTTTTATGAGAACATGAACACCAATCGTTTCGCTTGAACTCCAGAAAATAATTATTTACCAATATGCTACTTACACTAACTGATTAATCGTCTTCTGCTGCTCCTTAGATCTTCTGTAATTCAGCAATTTACTTTGTGCTGGTGTGTCAACACCTATGTCTTCAGGGGGGTGCACAATAGGAGGTAACTTCAAGTTCAGAGCCTCCTTTTCTGCTGTGATTGCAGCTTTGTTCGGATCTGACATCTTGGCCTCGTAAAGATTAGAATGCTTTATACTCTAAGGAGAAAAATGCCCATAAAGCCATTATTGTAAATGCTAGCTTCAATAACCTCATAACATATCTTAGCTTATCAATTCCAAAACTTCCCAACCTTTTGCAATCTTCCTCCCAAGTACCCTATTAGTCTAAAGAATGATGGCTGAGGTAAATGGGTAGGGATTCCAGTTTGGGTTTCAGTTTTCCCATGGATGAAATTAAGGAACTGGATTAGATGCTCTCTAAATGCCCCTGTGGTTCTAGAATTCTGGGTTCAAATTTTTCCCTACAATGCAAACCATCACCACTTGAACAACAAAATCCAGCTGTTGGGGTATAATCACTCTCCCAAAAAAGCAGATGTTTGACATCATTATTATCTTTAAACACCTATATTGTATCTTAGTCTTGCTACCATCCTAAGAAGCAATACAATGATCAAGCAAAACAAGGCATACTTTTTGCATAGAAAATCTAAAATGTCATGTAAATGTTGAACAATAACTGTGATACCAACTACATTTCCCGCGGATGCCCACAGATTTTGGAGATTCCAGCCCTGAAAAAGAGAGTATTTCGGCTGGCACCCAGTTAGAGATCTCCAGCCCTGGGAAAAGGGTAAGAAAAAACTAAAGGCAAGGAAATACCTAGATTGCTTTTCACTACTCCCCAGCTGCGCAGACGAGAGGGAAAGTTTCAGTTAGCTTCTCATCTGGCAAAACGAAGAGGGGAATCCAGGGGTGGAGGAAACCTCAGGAACCCCACTGCCTCGGAAGAACTCGGCGGTCTGACCGCCGTGTACAAACAAAGTTGTCGCCATGGAAACCGTCTCTGGTCGCCACTGCAGAGACCGGGTAGAAGTTGCCTGGAGAGGCAGTTGTTGAGCTGCGACAGATTAGGATTACCTGTCACAGTAACTCATTACTCAGTTTATTAATTCATTATGAATGGAGGGTTGAAGAATGAGATACATATATGCTTTTTTTGGCTTAAAACATTCCCCCATTTATTTGTAACAATTCTAGGGCTTGGCTGGGAGGTTCTGATTTTTTTTTTTTTTTATTATGTTAGATTAGTCGCCATGCGGTACGTCATTAGTTTTTGATGTAGTGTTTCAAGATTCATTGTTTGCTTAACCCGCCTTCCCTTAGAAGGCACCCAGGGAATCAGGATCTTCAAGTTGGGGCAACCTGCAAGACTGGAAATTCGGATGTGTTGAAAAAAAGATTTATGTAAATGCACTCAGAGGTGGATGAAGTCTTCAGATGTTCCCATAGTGACTTCAGCAATATAATTTATGTTGTTTCTGTAGCTGGTATTTGTTTATACAGGAACTTTCCTTCAAGAAATCCTTGGCAAAAAAAAAGGTTAAGGGGTGTAAATTTTTCGAGTATGCATGGAGATAGAAATGTGAAACTTTGCTATCTGAGGCTGTGCAATGGATATTCCATCTAAAGGATGATAGCCTACACATATGCCATGTGTATAAATAAAATTGGGCATGCATAAGTCCTGGTGGTGTTTTGATGCCATAGTCATTCAATAAATATTTGAGCATATTCGACATAGAGTGCTAGCCACCATGTAAAGAATTTTCTATTAATTAGAGTACAGTCTACACGCCTATGTCTGGCACACAATAGGTCCTCTGGAAACATCATTTGAGGGAGTGCATGAACAAGTTAAATATCCTCACTGCTTGTAAAAGACATCTTTCTGTAGAAGTAAAATACCAATATAAGTATGTGATGGTCTTTTGGCATTTGCTTAGGCTGAATTACAGGCTGTGGACTTAAAGGAAGACAGAAGTCTTTAGTATCATACCCACAACCTCTCCCAGTTATCCAATCAAACACTAATCTGGTGCTGCAATGAAGAGATTTTGCAAATGCAATTCAAATCCCTAGTAAATTGATGTTAAACTAGGGAAAGTACATGTGTGAGGCTGACTCAATCAGTAAAAATCCTTTAAAGAGAATGTTTAGGCACCATGCTGAGTCAGACTCTAAACAGCAGCTAGGTTTATAACTGCTCTCTCCTCTCTGGATCTTCCCTTTTCTGTCCCTTTCTGAGAGCCTGCCCTATAGATCTTGGATTTGCTTAACCAGTTCCAACCACAACTGCATAAGCTAATTCCTTGTAAGAAATCCATAAATATACATGGATAAATATAGGGGACATATATAATCTGCTGGTTCTGTTTCCCGCATTAAACCCTAATACAATGTATATCTTTTTAAAACAGCTTTATGTAGGTATAATTTACATACTATAAAAATTTACCATTTTGAAGTGTATAATTTAATAATTTTTTTAGTAAATGTAGAGAACTATACAACCATTACACCAAGATCCAGATCTAAAACATTTCAGTCACTGCAAAAAGTTCACTTGGGTTCATGTGCAGTGAATTCCCACTCCCACCTTCAACCCCAGGCAACCACTGATTGGCTTTTGGCCTCTACAGGTTTGCGATTTCTGGAAGTTTCATATAAGTGGAATAAAAAATTTTGTAGTCTTTTGTGTTTGGCTTCTTCCTCTTAATGAAAACATGTTTGAGATTCACCCAGGTGTAGTATGTAACAAAGTTCATTTTTATTGCCAAATAAAAATAGTCTTCCATTATATGGATATATCACATTCGGTTTATCCATTCCCCAGTTGATGGGACGTTTGATTGCTTCCAGTTTGGGGCTATTATGAACAACCCGACATGAACATTCATGTACAGATGTTAGGATGAACGTACATTTTCATTTCTCATCAATAGAAACCTAGAGTAGAATTACTAGGTTGAGTGGTAAGTCCATGTTTAACCTTTTAAGAAACTGTCAAACTCTTCCCCAAAGTGGCTGAAAGATTTTACATTCCTACCAGCAATGTATTAGAGTTCCAACTTCTCCATGTCCTTGCCAAAATGTGGTATTATCTATCTTTTTTATTACAGCCATTCTAGAGGGCATATAGTGGTATCTCATCGTGTTTTCAACTTGCATTTCCCTAAATACTAATGATGTTGAACATCTTTTTGTTACAGGATTTTTTCTCGGCTGGTGCCTGCAGTTCTTAGTCACACCACTTTGAGGAATGAAGAGGTAGACCAGATAGAGTGGTGGAGAGCAAAGAAAGGTTTATTGAGTGATAGTAAAAGAAAGGTTATTGAGTGGTAGTACAAAGCTCCCAGAGAGAAGGAACCCTGAGAGGGTTGCCATGGGAATTTCTAAGTTTAGGGGGTTTTAATGGGCTTGTTAGCCAGATGTTTTAATCTGATTAACCCTTCCTGTGCCTGTCACCCATCTATTGCATAGGAAAGGGTGGAGGGTCCTTTTAGGGTAGTGTAAAATCCTTTTAAGGGTGGTTTCCTTTTGGAGCAGGGGCCCCTTGTCCCTGCCTGCCTTCCAGCGATCCTTCATCACTTTCATGTGCTCATTATCCACTAACGTATTTTTGTTGTTGTTGTTGTTGTTTTTAAGATTTTATTTATTTATTTGTCAGAGAGAGAGAGCGAGAGCGAGCACAGGCAGACAGAGTGGCAGGCAGAGTCAGAGGGAGAAGCAGGCTCCCTGCGGAGCAAGGAGCCCGATGTGGGACTCGATCCCAGGACGCTGGGATCATGACCTGAGCTGAAGGCAGCTGCTCAACCAACTGAGCCACCCAGGCATCCCCCTAACGTATCTTTTTTTGATGAAATACTTATTCAAATCTTTCATCCATTTTCAAATTGAATTATTTAACTTTTTATCCGTTGTTAAGAGTTCTTTATATTATGGATTCAAGTCCTTTCAGATAATTTGCAAACACATTCTCTTGGCATACGGCTTATCGTTTCATTTTCTTAATGGTGCCTTTTGAAAAGCAAAAGTCTTCATTTTTTTTTAAGATTTATTTATTTGTTTGGGGAGGGAGTGGAGGAAGGGATAGAAAGAGAGGAAGAGAGAAAATCTCCAGCAGACTCCATGCTGAGCAAGGAGCCCAATGTGGGGCTCTGGGATCATGACCTGAGCTGAAATCAAGAGTCAGTCAGTCGCTTAACCAACTGAGCTGCCCAGGTACCTCTAAGAGTCTTCAAATTTTATAAAATCAAACCTAAGATTTTTTTTTAATGGGTCACACTTTTGAGGCTATTATCTATGAAAGACAGATAAGGTCATAAAGATTTTCTCCTTTGTTTTCTTCTAGTTTTTGGTTTTACATTTAGATCTATGGTCTATTGGCAGTAAATTTCTATATTTGGTGAGAGGTACAGATCCAGTCTATCGTTATACACACACACACACATGCACACACAATTTTTTATATACATATACAATTGTGTATGTATATGTATACGTTTTTATACATGCATATACAATTGTTCCAGTATTACGTCTTGAAAAAGTTGTCCTTTCCCCCACTGAATTGCCTTGGGATCTTTGTTGAAAATCAATTAACCATAATGTAAGGGTTTATTTCTGTACACCCAATTCTGTTCTACTGATCTACATGTTTGTCTTTATACAATACGACACAGTCTTGATCACTGCAGCTTTAGTAAAAATGGTTACAGTTTTAAAACTGGATAGTGTCAATCCTCCAATTTCATTCTTTTTTTTTTTTCAAGCCCTAAGAGACTTTTTTTCAAAGATTTTTATGTATTTATTTATTTGAGAGAGAGAATGAGAGAAAGAACATGAGTGGGTAAGGGGCAGAGGGAGAAGCAAACCATCTGCTGAGTAGGGAGCCCAATGCGGGGCTCAATCCTGGGACTCCAGGATCATGACCTGAGCTGAAGGCAGACGCTTAACCAACTGAGCCACCAAGGTGCCCCTCATTATTTGTTGGGGTTTTTTTTTTTAATAGAAAGTAGTGATTTTGACCTTCTAGTTCCTTTGCATTTCCATCCAAATTTTAAGATCAGTTTGTCAATTTCTACAAAATAGCCAGCTGGGATTTTAATAAATCTTTTGCTTTGAAAGAAAAACAGTATCTAAACATATAATTTGCAGCTTAAAACTCCACCTTAAAAGCTCTCTTTCTTAATCTAAAAGTTAGAAATATTATCTATGAGAGCAGAATTTATTTCACAAGTCCTTGATTATTTAAAAGCCCTTATGAATATAACACCAAAACATGCTTCTATAATACTATACAAAAAGTTTCTTCTACTTATTATATGTGAAAGATGCTGAGAGAACTTATGAGACTAACTTACTATGCTTTATACTATGCATTGTTCTTTTCAAAATTAAAAATGGGAGGGCAGGGAAAAGAAATGAATCTATGTGCACAAGAGTTCTTTATGGAGTTAAATTGTGGTAGGTTTTACACAGGATCTTTGATTTGAATTTTTTATCTTCTACTAATTTTTGATTGCTGTTAAACTAACATTAATTATACCTTATAATAAATGATATAGCTATATCATACATTATTTATACCGCGCTATCTACTGTAAGTATATATAACAACATAACCATTATAAATCACAATAAACTTTAAATTAAAAGAAATAACACTATTGGTGGGAATGTAAACCTGTACCAATAGTAGTGATACAGCCACTACAGAAAACAGTATTAAGATTCCTCAAAAAATTAGAAACAGAACTACCATACGATCCAGCAATTCCACTTCTGAGTATGTATCTAAAGGAAAGAGAATCACTGTCTGCACCCCTATGTTCACTGTAGCATTATTTACAATAGCCAAGACATGGAAACAACCTAAGTGTAAAGGTCCTTTGAAGGATAAATGGATAAGCAAAATGTGATATAGAAAAACAGAGCTATAGATACTAGAATATTATTCAGCCATAAGAAAGGAAATCTTGCTATCTGTGACAACATGGATAGACATTGAGGGCATTATGCTAAATGAAATAAGTCATACAAAGACAAATACTATATGATCTCAGTTATATGTAGAATCTAAAATACAAAAACAAAAACTGAAGACACTGGTGGTTGCCAGAGGCAGGGGGAGGATGGAGGGCAGGGGAATTAAGGGAATGGGTGGAGATGGCAAAGCTTACCAAAAAAGGTAAAAACTTCCAATTATAAGATGAAGTTCTGGGGACATATGTACATCATGGTGAATATAGTGACCATACAAATTACACAACTGTGAGCTGCTAAGAGAGTAGATCTTAAAAGTTCTCATCATGGCACAAAAATATAACTATGTAAATGATGGATGTTAACTAATCCTTTATGGTAATTATACATATACATATATGTATAATTAGTATATATAATATAATTAATATATTATATATTATATTATATATATTATATTATATATATTATATAAATAATATAATTATACATATATATAATTATTGCTGTACACATGGGACTACAATGTTATATGTAAATAATATCTCAATAAAACTGGAAAAATTTTTTAAATGTTAAAGAAACAAAGAGACTAGTCCCTTAAATAAAAAGCAAATGCAGATTATCAAATTTGAATATATGTAGCAGATTACCTTGAATTATTACCAGGTACTACTCAAAATTTCTGAGTGCTATCTTTCAACAGTATAGTATCATATCGACCTTAATAAAAGAAGATAAAGGTATATTAGTAATCTATGTTGTTACCTACCAATGTTATTAACCAAGATGAAGGTAATCACAAGAAACTAGTCTTCACATGCTAATATTTGCTATATATATAGAGAGAGAGAAAGAGAGAGAAAATTCCATCAACCATAAACTTTGACTAGTGAAATTTAGCTTGTGTTTCTTGATATGGACTAAGAATGGTAGAATAAATGATTTTTATTAGCTGCTTCCCCTTTTGGTTTCAGGGAAAGCATAGTGTTGGTTCTCTTCTGACTTCAAATCTTAACTATGTAATTTTCTATGTTTTATGTATATAATTATGCTATAATTTAGCCTCATAAATATAGAGCTTCAAAAACACCATTTATTATGAATTATTTTCAAATCTGTAGAGTTCAAATCAAATTTTCTATGGGAACTTGTGACACTTTCATTCACTTTCTCTTGAAAGAACTGACAAAAGACAGTGAAAATGTAGGTGGACCACAGGGATGCAAAAGCCCGTGGCTCTGGGAGTCTCAAACAGACCAGGTTCGACCACTCACCCCAAACTCCAAAGGCAGAGTGATGAATGGTAGTGAAACAAGAAAGGGATTTATTTCACTGAGGCCAACACCAGTGGCCTCAAAGACTATTTCCAAAGTGCTGACAACATTCTAGGTTTACATAAGGCAAATGTAGGATGAAGATTAGTGGGTACATGCAGGAGGACAGTAAAGGCCAGATGGATCACTGTCTAGGGAGTTAGGCCTTGTTGCCTCAGGGCAATCCTTATTGCTTGAGGAGGCAGTTTTGATTACCATCACAAGATGCACTACCTATAGGGTCTTTTGCCTGAGTAAAGAGATAAGTTGGGAGGAAGAACTTAATTAAAAAGTTTGAGGTCAAAATGGTGGTAGTTGAAATCCTCTTTCAAAAAGAGTAAGATACTGTACCACAGGTATACCATATTCCTATTTGTGTAAAGAAGTAGGAGGAAGGTATGTATACATAAGTGTTCATAATACATAATATTCATAATATTCATAATACCTAAGTGTTTGTGTTTGCACAGGAGTCAGTGTGGAAAGACTACCTTTCTGTCACATGGGTCTGTTTTATTCTTTAAAAAAATTTATATATATACACACACTGAGAGAAGTACGAAAAAGGCATCTGTCTCAAAACTGGGATTAAAACTTCTAATTGTTAAATTACATCAGTTTGCTTGAAGGAAACTCACATTTTCTAGTAGGTCTTCTATCTTTCTTTATAAAGGCTGATTTAAGATTGAGTTCTGCAAAGTTACATGAAGGAAAATGCTGTGGATAAGAAAAATGCCATTTCAAAACTCTGATTTGTTAAATGAGCTACTATCAACTAGACTACAAAGACTTAGTTTCTTTCTTCCTTATGTTAGTCAGCTGATACAAAGTAATGACTTTTATACCTATATTGGAGCCTCCAACTGCATATATACTATCAGTATGCCTTCACCTTATCAAATATTTGGGGTGGGAGGAGGGCAGGACAGGAATAGAAATTTCAAGTAATTGCAAAACCCATCCTCTTTTAGAACACAGTCAAAAGCCTATTTTCATGATAAGCCAGAGGGTAAGATATGGCTTATTTTTTTTTAATTTTATTTATTACTTATTTGACAGGTACAGATCACAAGTAGGCAGAGAAAGAGAGAGAGGTGGAAGCAGGCTCCCTGCTGGGCAGAGAGCCCAATGTGGCGCTGGATCCCAGGACCCTAGGCAGAGGCTTTAACCCACTGAGCCACCCCGGCGCCCCAAGATATGGCTTATTGTAAGCCCAGTGCGTAAGCATTCTAGTTGCAGGATAAGGAAAAGTGGATACAATTAGATCATTTGTGGACTAGAGTGACGTCTCAGCTTGTCTTTTAAGTCTCCAAGGTCTTTTATTCCCAGTTAATCACCGAATATTAATTATTTGCAACACAAAATCACTCTTGGTATACTTTCTCCATTTGGTTTCAGTGAAGGCTATACTTCTCGTGTTCTCTTACTGGCTATTCTGTCTCCTGCCATTCATTCAGCAATGTCTTTGTGACCTTGAGCGGGTAACTTAATCACTCTGGACCTCTTAACCATAAATGAGGCTTTTAGCATAGCATTCGCTCCCTAAATCGTAATTCTTGTGTAACGTTAATTGTTACTAAGTACCACAAAAACAGCTCCGTGCGTCTGCGCTGGCCCGGCCTGAAACGAACCCACCCACACCTCGGAAAGGGCGAGCAGCAATGAGAATGCTGTGGAGAGGAACTTGGCAACGCTCTCCACCGCGGAAGCCGGGCTGGCAATCCCGGCCGAGCTCTACCCGCCCCGGCTAGAATTCAGAAAAAGTGCCCGTTTCCGTAGGGGAAGTGGAACCCATGACAACGCCCCAACGACTTCCGGCTTGGCGCACCTTCCCTTCAGCCCTATAACTGCACTTTCGATAAACACGCGGAGTCCAATATTTCCCTCAGGCATCTCCATAGTTTCTTTATTTCCCCCTCTTTATGGCTCTATTTGAAGATAAAGATTAAGCTGGGAGGGATTACAGATAGGCGTGGCTACGGAAAAAAGGAAGCGTATAAACCGACCTGGCGAAAATGCGGAGCGGAAGTACCTGGTGTCCTCTCCTCTCTGGCCGGAAGTTGAGGGACTGAATGGATTCCGGAGCCGGCTGCTGTAGCTTCTCAATCTTCCTCTGAGGCTTGGCGGCCGCTGGGCCACCAGGTTCATGTGGAGACTCCCGGGTTCCCGCGCCGCGCTTCGTGGGGTCCGCACGGCGGTGGAGCGGCACACTCGGGCCGAGGCGGCGACTGAGAAAGCGGCGGGCGCCATGGAGCGCGCTGTAGTGCGCTGTGTGCCCTCCGAGCCTAAGCTAAGCCTGTCGTTCGCGCTGGCCGACGGCAGCCACAAGAACATGCAGCGCGACCAAAGCGAGCCGCTGGGTCGGGCTCTCAGCCGGATAGCAACCAATGCCCTTAAAGGCCACGCTAAGGCGGCCGCTGCCAAGAAGAGCAGGAAGAACCGGCCAAATGCAAGTGGTGGCGTGGCCTCTGCGGGGCCTGGGCCCGAGTCGACTGCGGCCTCCGAGCCCGTGGTGAAGCTGTACTACCGGGAGGAGGCAGTGGCTGAGGACGTGCTCAACGTGGACGCCTGGCAGGACGGCGCGGTGCTGCAGATTGGCGATGTCAAGTACAAGGTGGAGCGCAACCCGCCCGCCTTCACCGAGCTGCAGTTGCCACGCTACATCATGGCCGGTTTCCCGGTTTGCCCCAAGCTCAGCCTCGAATTTGGGGATCCCGCCAGCTCCGTCTTCCGCTGGTACAAGGAAGCCAAAGCCGGAGCGGCAGAGCCAGAGGGCGGGGGCCCCTCGTCATTGTCTCCCTCTTCACCCTCTGCTGGTTGGACGGAGACGGGTGTGAACGAGCGCGTCTACACGCCGTCCAATGCCGACATCGGGCTCCGACTGAAGCTTCATTGCACCCCAGGCAATGGGCAGCGCTTCGGGCCAAGCCGGGAGTTGGAAAGTGTGTGTCCCGTGGAGGCAGGGCCTGGCACGTGCACCTTTGACCACAGGCATCTCTACACCAAGAAAGTGACGGACGACTCCCTCATCCGCACGGTCTCTTACAACCTCCTGGCCGACACGTACGCCCAGACGGAGTTTTCGAGGAGCGTCCTTTACCCGTACTGTGCCCCTTACGCCCTGGAACTCGACTACCGCCAGAACCTTATCCAGAAGGAGCTCACGGGCTACAACGCTGATCTCATCTGTTTGCAAGAGGTTGATCGCAGCGTGTTTACAGACAGCTTGGTGCCGGCCCTCGAGGCCTTTGGGCTGGAGGGCGTGTTTAGAATCAAGCAGCACGAAGGCCTGGCTACTTTCTACCGAAAGGCCAAATTCACTCTCCTTAGCCAGCATGACATTTCTTTCCATGAAGCCCTGGAGTCCGACCCACTTCACAAAGAACTGCTGGAGAAGTTAGTTTTGTACCCGTCTGCGCAGGAGAGGGTGCTCCAGAGATCTTCTGTCCTCCAGGTAGAGTACCTCTGCCATTCTCTTTACATACTCTTCGATTTTTAGAGCACTGGAAGATTTTTTTCATATTTTCCTGAAGGTATTTGCTCTTGTATCTTAAGCACAAAGGTTAAGCATAGCATTCACATGCTATTCAGGATTCACATTCACATTCAGGATACACATGAACACAGGAACATTCGTTCATTGAGCAAATACTTACTGAGCACCTCTAGTGTGCCAGGCACCTCTGAACAAGACAAACGAACTTTCATAGTGCGTACAATCTCATGGGAAAGACATGCTGAATACAAGAATATGGTATTTAATATTTTACTCCTTGCCAAGCACTGTTCTGATGCATTTTGAAGCACTTAAAATTTAATCATTAAATTTTGTTCTGAAATTAATATTATAGTATATGTTAAGTAACTGGAATTTAAAAACTCAAAACAAAACAAAAAAAAAAAGTACTTAATAAGTGGCATGTTTAATGAAGTATTCCACAAATATTAATACTTTGATTTTGGCCATAGTAATCCTGCTATTTTTACAGATGTTATTTTGTAAATGGGGAAATGGTCAGGTTTACTTACCCCAGTTCACATACGTTTGGAGCCAGGATTCTTAACCCAGTTACTTATATATTACATCATCACTGAGCAGGTGTTAAGCTGTCTTAGTTTTTATTTTTTTTTTATTTTATTATTTTTTTTTTTAAAGATTTTATTTATTTATTTGACAGAGAGGAATCACAAGTAGATGGAGAGGCAGGCAGAGAGAGAGAGAGGGAAGCAGGCTCCCTGCTGAGCAGAGAGCCCGATGCGGGACTCGATCCCAGGACCCTGAGATCATGACCTGAGCCGAAGGCAGTGGCTTAACCCACTGAGCCACCCAGGCGCCCCCTGTCTTAGTTTTTAAAAACATGTTATTTATATATTTGTCCAGTTTTTAGGTAACTGGTTTTGTTCATAGTAAGATTTTGGAGTAGCTATCTCTCTTTCTCTCTCTCTCTGTTTTTTGATTTTGTTTTTTTTTTCTTCAAGCACCCAGTGTGTTTCATGCACCTCTTTGTAAGCTCACTCACTTGAATCCATACAACAGTCCCCCTTGAGGTGGACAATAGTGTCTAACCGGGTGACCAAACTGACATGGGAAAAGAGTGTCTCTCTCCAGGTCACACAGCTATAAACATTTAAGTGTGGGCCTGACTTCAAACTCTGCCTTTACCCAAAAACACCAACTTTAATGTTCTCTAAAATATATCCTTTTCTTAATTCCTATATGATGGACTATTATTAAAAAACATGTTATTCCGAATCCAGTTCATGTGTATCCTGAAACTTGTAGCCAAAGTTTGATTTCATACTTGCAGTCATACTTTTCAGTCAGGGAAGGTTATGAAATGTCAGTTCATCATATAGTCTTAGATTAAGAAAAAAACGTTCAGGAAATTGATGGCAACTGGACTCTTGGCCCTTTGTTTATTTTAGGTTTCTGTTCTTCAGTCTACCAAGGACTCTTCTAAAAGGATATGTGTTGCTAATACCCATCTCTACTGGCATCCAAAAGGTAGGTTTTAGTGGTTTTCACAAGTGATGTAAACATGGTAACTTAAGTAGGGCTGTTCTTTTTACATACATCTTTATTTCTTTTAGTTTTATTGAGATATAATTGTCAATAGCATCATATAGGCCTAAAGTGGGACTTAGATATATTGCAAAATGATTGCCATAGTAAATTAACATCCATCACCTCATGTAGATTTGAAAAAATGTTTTTTCCTTGTGATGAGAACTTGTAGGAGCTACTCTTTCAGCAACTTTTAAATATACCATATATCATTGTTAACTGTGCTCATTATGTTGTACATTACATCTGTAGTACTTACATGCCTCATAACCAGATGTTTTTTACCTTTGGGCCACCTTCATCCAGTTTCCCTTCTCCAAACACATATTTTGAACGTCCCCCAGATACTGTATGTAGTTTGTGGGCTTTTTTCTTCTTAAAGGCAACATTTGAAAGTACTTATAATAATGTTTTTTATATTCACAGGTGGGTACATTCGTCTCATTCAAATGGCAGTAGCCTTGGCTCACATTAGACATGTCTCGTGTGATCTGTATCCTGATATACCAGTTATATTTTGTGGAGACTTTAATAGTACCCCATCAACAGGAATGTATCATTTTGTTGTCAACGGCAGCATCCCAGAGGATCATGAAGACTGGGCTTCCAATGGGGAAGAGGAACGGTGCAACATGTCCCTTACCCATTTCTTCAAATTGAAAAGTGCTTGTGGTGAACCTGCTTACACTAATTACGTTGGTGGCTTTCATGGATGTCTGGACTACATTTTCATTGACTTAAATGCTCTAGAGGTTGAACAGGTGATTCCATTACCTAGTCATGAAGAAGTTACCACCCACCAGGCCTTACCTAGTGTTTCCCATCCCTCTGATCACATAGCACTTGTATGTGATTTAAAATGGAAATAGACTTGTGTTTAATGGAATCTGTGTGCGTTAGTAGGAAATTTAATATGAATCAAAGCTTATGTCTAACCTTCAAAGAGGAAAACTAGTCAGATAAATGTTGTTACTCTACTAGTTAGTTCCAGACTCTTCATTACACAACTGTTCATAATATTTGCAGTTTCTCCACTTCTCTTTTTTTCCTATTGTTGAAGGAAAAACAAATATATTTATGACTCCCAGGAAGAACATTGAATTATGTACATTTTTATAAGTACCATTTTTTTAAACTAGGAATTAAGAATTTTGTAAAAAAACAAAAACAAAAACAACCCATTTGAATGATCCTTTAATTTTTCTATCATAACACATTTCACATTGAATCATGTTTGTATAATTAGGGAAGAATGCATACAGGTTGAAGTGAGAGGCCTAAGTCTGACATGAAGGAGTAACATTAGAGTCTCCCTCTACCTCAGGTTGGCTAGCTATTTAATACAACTTCAGAGCTTTAACAGAAGATTAAATTATGCCATCACCAATTGTTATTGCTTCTCATCTTTAGTTTTTCAGTTAACATAGGCTATTATGGTCCTGTTATTTTTAGGATTTTACTTTTTAGTATGTGGTACAAATAGACATTTATGTTCTTATTCTTACTGCAGCTCATTTGAACTTTTAGGATGCAAGCATAATTTAGTGTTCAAAGTGAATAACAGCATATTCAACTTGATCCAATTTTCTTCAATAATTTCTTGCCCATGAAAAATGTTCATAAATCAGTAGGGTATTTGACTATATCGTATTACAGAATGTGGCATAAGAGATTACCTTATGAGAAACTGCCTACTGATATGGGCTTGACATTTTAGGTGAACCTTTGAGCATTTCCCTGCTGGAAGTATTTTTGAAATTGTTGGTTTTTAAAAATAGAAAAGGGAGTAGTGGGGCTTTTGAGCATTTCTAAAATAAACTGTTCTTTTTATAGACTTGAGCATTATAGCCTGAGTTATAGGAAAACATTGTATATATAATTTATATGCTATAAAAAATTTAAATATGAAGCCAAACTTTTTAAAATTAGAAATTGCAGTTTAGTGATTAGTTTCTAGCCTAGAGTGGTAACTGAGCTCTTCTCAGTTTTTACCATACCTTATTTATAATGCTTTGGCTGTTACTTTCTAATGTTCAGGATAACTATAATGTTATCTCATATTTCTGTGCTTAGTTTCTTTATCTTAGATATTAAATGCCCATTCACTTCAAGAATTCTGATTTTCCACAGTCATGAGAGCTTTTGTCCCAAATTCGTTACTAATTTCTAAACCCAATACTGTAAGAACTTTTTTGATAGAGTAGGCTGTCCTTTCATATTCTCACTATCCACTGTCAACTCCTAGTAAGTTGTCTATCAACTCCTAGTAAGTTTGAGAATGAGTTTTAGAGTTCATTTTGAACATGAAAGTACTTAAAACACTGGAAGGGGAAAATTAAAGTGGCAGTTTCCTGGGATCTTCTTTAGAAAAAGCTGTAAAAAAGTAGATGCTATCAAATTGTGCCTTCCTAAATAACATCTTTGAGAGCACTTTAACATTAGTTTAGAAATACATGAATATATTAATGCCAGAATCTGATTCTTTTGCAAAATACATATTTTTTCTTTTTAAAATGTGCTTTTGGTCTGCTTTCAAACAGGTTGACAGGACCCTTAAAATAACTTTAGAGAAAATAAAGTTTCTAAGCAAAAAGTTGAGAAACATTTTGAAAAAAGAAATGGGAGCATGACATGCTCACTCATGCCCATGAGGATTTCTTTCAGATTCTGTATTACCACCATGGCTAACTAGATTGAACTCTTGGCTGGAAGAAATAATCACTTACCAAACATTCCACATTCTGAATCTTTAAATTTGACTCAGTGTGTGATCAGATTATATTGGCATTTCAGAATAGCATAATGTAGAATCTTTTTTTTTTTTTTTAAGATTTTATTTATTTATTTGACAGAGAGAGATCACAAGCAGGCAGAGAGGCAGGCAGAGAGGAGGAAGCAGGCTCCCTGCTGAGCAGAGAGCCCGATGTGGGACTCGATCCCAGGACTCCGAGATCATGACCTGAGCCGAAGGCAGCGGCTTAACCCACTGAGCCACCCAGGCGCCCCAGGCATAATGTAGAATCTTACTGTGAAGTGCTGTATACTCTGGTCAGTATGCAGATATATATATTACTATGATTGGAGTCCAAAGGTAGGGAACACTAAGAAAATTGTATAAATAGGATACTAAAATTATCTTGTATTCATGAGTTAGAATAAAGTGGTATTCAGAAATGTTTATTAGCTTAAAGCCATCTTTGTGATTAAATATTTCTATTTGGATTTTTTAGTACATTTAATTTAATAAAGTATGGAAAGCACCTCTCTTTATGGTGAACCCATTTTATGATGTCACAAGTTCTTGCTATAGGAATTAACATTCCAAAATGGTATATTATTGATTACAAAAGACTAAGAAAATTATAGAACACTGTCCTGTTAAATGAACTCTTACACAGTTGCCATTGCAGACATACACTATAGTTCATAATACATTAGCAAAAAAAATCACTTCTGGCTGTAATGTGAAGTTCTTTAAAATTCCGAATACCAAAATCAGTTTCAAATTTCCAAGTATTTCACTGGGTGGTGACTTTTCTGAGAGAACTAAGGCAGGCCTGATATCAGAATGTGGCATGGTGGTTTCAGTCTGGAGGTGTATCTGAGAAACAGTACAAGGGAGAGGGTCCAAAGAACACTATCATAGGAAGATCTGCCTATGATTCATTAGGTTTCCTATCAGATCTATTCTCCAACTATAGGAATAAAGGCAAAGGTCCCCTACAACCTGGTTTGAGGGAAAACTAAAATACATGTTAATGAAAATTAAAGATCTGCATTACTAGCGTACCATAAAATCCAAATGACAACACAAAAGGGAAAAACACCCTAAAAAATTATAGCCAACACCAATTCTTTAATCATAATTCAAAGATATTTAAATGTTTTGAAAGTTCTAATACTTTACTCAACCTAGTACTAGAAGGAAACACCTAGATTTCATTTAGGGAGAAGAAACAGTTGAAGATTTTTAACTGATTTGGGTAATCAAATTCTGTGGTCCCATTTAATGAGAAAATACATGCTTTAGCATGGAAGGTACCAGAGCTGTATTGCATGATTTTTTAGTACTAGCCTGAGAACAATAAGACCATATTTTGAGAGGATAATACCAAAGCATTTTTTTAATTGAATTGAAATTCATGTAAGACTAACCATTTTAAAATTTCGATTCCACTGTATTTAGTACATTCACAGTATTGGGCAATCATTATCCCCAACTAGTTCCAAAACATTTTCATCACCCCAAAAGGAAACACACTGACCTATTAAGTAGTGTCACACCATTTCCTCCCCTCCAGACCCTGGCAACTACTAATTGCTTCCTTCCTCAATGGGTTTATCTATTTTGGATGTTCCATATAAATGGAATCATACAATATATGACCATTTGTGTCTGGCTTTCCTTTATTTACGTTAATGTTTTTAGAGCTCTTCTGTTTTATGTATCAGTACCTCATTCCTTTGTATGGCTGAATATATTCTATTGTATGGTTATACCACATTTTGTTTATCCAAATGGGTGTTTCAGTTGTTTCCACATTTTGGCTATTGTGAATAATGCTCCTATGAACATTCACATATATGTTTTTGTTTGAACACCTGTCTTTAATTCCTTTGGTTATATACATTTTGAGAAACTACCAAAATGTTTTCCACAGTGGTGACACCATTTTACATTCCCACCAGTGCTGTATGAGAGTTCGTTTCTCCACATCCTCACTAACTTAGGTGTTTTTGATTACAGTCATCCCAGTGGGTATGAAGTGAAACCTCTACCAATGCCTTTTTTTCTTGTTTAGTCTAATTATGTTGTTGCAGTCATGAGCTAGATTATTCCCAAGGGATTACCCAACCTATATTTTTTTCCAGATTTTTTTTTTTCATTTCATCCTACTTAATCTTACAAGCTTGTGTCCAGTTACAAAGGTCAGTCTCATTGCTTTTTTGGTAGAGATTTGGGGAGAAAAACATTATTAAAGATACAGAAGTCCTAGGGGCACCTGGGTGGCTCAGTGGGTTAAAGCCTCTGCCTTCAGCTCGGGTCATGATCCCCAGAGTCCTGGGATTGAGCCCCGAGTCTGGCTCTCTGCTCAGTAGCGAACCTGCTTCCTCCTCTCTCTCTGCCTGCCTCTCTGCCTGCTTGTGATCTCTGTCAAATAAAAGATCTTTTAAAAAAAAATACAAAAGTCCTAGAGTATAAATTAGAATGACTAAGCAGCCCAAGGAATCAAAAAAAAAAAAAAAAGATCACTTTTAAAATGTGGGTCTACTCCCATAATTTGTTTCATAGAAGGAACTTGTGTACTAATACTGGTTTTTAAGTGGTTTAGCCATGCTCCACTATTACCTGACACTTTTTAAATCCATTTTAGGTATAGAGCAGCAGATAGCAAGAATGCCTAAATACTAATTCCTCAGAAACTCAAATGGCTGTTACAATAAGTTATAATGCTTAACAATCATCAAAAAGACAAAAACTCTGCTCATTAAAACACTTAGGTTTTGAAAAGACAAACCTAAATTCAAGATAAGCTTTAATAATACATTTTTTAAAACATCACGCTAATACATTAAAAATTATAATATGGAACAAAATTACTTTGCAAGTTGGCCATAGTGTAATGAATAAAAATGAATAATACTAAAGCCAGATGCTAAAATTAACACTTAACATGTAAACGATAAATTAATTTTAAATTGTAGACCTTAAAAATACTAAGTCAGTACAGCTGACTGATACCACCTTCAACATAACTAGCACCTACCAGCTGGATTCATGCTTCTATAACAAACTCAGCTGTTAAAATCCATGTTTGTATTGTCAGTGTTAGGCTTTTACTCATATTCTTCACTTTTCCTGAAGAACCACTAGAAGCAATCATTCATCATCTCCCATCTTCTGTCCATTTTGTTTTGACTGTATGTCAAAGGCTTTATATATTGCAATCCATTTTGCCCAGGAACTGACTTTAATGGTTTTATCCTGGATTGTTGCTGATGTTCATCTTACGTATTTGAAGTATTCCAGTATGCATTTTTAGTTCCATCTCATTTATTTTCTTGAAATTGAAAACAGTTTGGTAGGGAATTGGATAGGCTTCATTTGGCGTTCTTATATTGGACGGTTTTGGGGGGCATTTTAGATTTTGTCAGAGGGAGCACAAGCAGGGCGTATATCAGGCAGAGCAGGCAGAGGGAGAAGCAGGCTCCCTGCTGAGCAAGGAGCCTGATGCAGGACTCAATCCCAGGACCCTGAGATCAGGACTTGAGCCAAAGGCAGCAGCTTAACCAACTGAGCCACCCAGGTGTTGTGATATACCCACTTTTAAGAGTATTATATATAATCTTTATATCCTCTGTGGAGTAGTTTGGAAAATGGTGTATCCAAGGATAAAAGCATTTAGAAATAAAGCTGGTCTTTCTCAGAAAAACTGGGTTTAGTGTTTGAATAGCTCAAACCAAAGATAAATATTTCTTCTGAAGCTGTAGAATTTTTAAGTATTCTAAATAATTGAATTATATTACCTCTTTCATGTCATTTTACTAGATACTTAAAAAAATCTGCCTTTTTGCACCCTAGCTTGTGTCATTTTTCTGCATCCTAAATGAAAAAAATCCCACAATGCTTTGGTTCTTCAATCCAAAATTGATCTTTATTTTTTTCCCTCCTTAAGAGTTTCTGTTAACTGCACATGAAATCAATTGTCAAAACCTGGCATCAGGGCACCTGGGTGGCTCAGTGGGTTAAAGCCTCTGCCTTTGGCTCAGGTCATGATCCCAGGGTCCTGGGATCGAGCCCCGCATGGGGCTCTCTGTTCCGTGGAGAGCCTGCTTCTCCCTCTCTCTCTGCCTACCTCTCTGCCTCCTTGTGATCTCTGTCTGTCAAATAAATAAATAAAATCTTTAAAAAAAAAAAAAAAAAAAACCTGGCATCAGAAATAAACTGCATACTCATTACCAGTCACTCCATTGCCCCCTTCCTCTCAGCTCTTCGAAACCACTTACCTACTTTTTGCCTCTATGGATTTGCCTATTCTGGACATTTCATACAAATGGAATCATATACTCATATAGCCTTTTAAAAAAAATATTTTATTTATTTATTTAACAGAGATCACAAGTAGGCAGGGGGCAGACAGAGAGGGGGAAGTAGGCTCCCCGCTGAGCAGAGCCCAACATGGGGCTCGATCCCAGGACCCTGGGATCATGACCTGAGCCGAACTGAAGGCAGAGGTTTTAACGCACTGAGCCACCCAGGCGCACCTCCCCTGTGGTTTTTAATGTGACACAGTAGGTGTCCCTGAATCCCAAGGGGCAAGGACTTGTGCTATGGTAGCCCATTTTAAAAACTGCATTGCCTTTTTGTTAGACAACCCTTCCCCCGTCCCCTTTTAAAAATCATTCCTCACCTCTTTAAGGCTAGGCAGGAGACAAACCTTGCCCAGTCTGTGCTATATACATCTCTATTACCTGAATGGCACTCAACCCAGCCTTAAAAAAAGAGCCACTGACACCAACGAATTGGTCAGTTCCTGAAAACCAACTCCCTGCCTGCAGATGGCAGTGCTAAGCCCCCACAGACAGTACTGAATATTTAAATGCGCAGTATAATTCAAAGTATACCATGAGAACAGTGCAGAAATTCCTGACAAGGTCAGAAAGACACTTGACTCCACTGACCTTTAAAACACAAAGGACCTCATTAGCATCTACTCACTAACTAGTACAGCTGCCTTTTTTTTTTTTTTTTTTAACTCTTAAGAGAGGGAGAGGTGGGGGAGGGACAGAGGGACAGAGAGAGAGAATCTTAATCTTAAGTGGGCTCCATGCCCAGCACGGAGCCTAACATGGGACTCAGTCTCACAACCCTCAGATCATGACCTGAGCCAAAATCAAGTCGGATGTTTAACTGACTGGGGCCACCCAGGTGCCCCTGCCTTAATTATTCTTTACCTGAGTCCAGAATATTACTTTTGCTATTGATTTCTCAGACTTTTTGTTGCTAGAATATAGCCACTTAACCTTTTTATGTGGTTTGTGGAAACAGGAATAAAGGGAGATAGGTAAGATAGTAAGAAACAAAAGCAACCACGTAACCTTCCAATAGTGGTAGCTTCAAGTTAGGTACAATGAATACAATATTACTGTGTATATGCTAGAAGGAGAAATTTATCAAATCAAAAATAGGCTAGGCTTAACCAATTCTCAGGAGTAAATTTTAGAACCAAGTCCTGATCAATTCCATGTTTATATTAATGTTGCCTTTAAAGTAAAATACCTAGACTGCCTTAATGAGATTATAAATTAAGACTATTATTTCATTCCTACCATTTTCCTAAAAATAACAAAGTGGTAATATAAATAAATGTCATTTGGGAAGAGTTTTTGGCGCATCAATACTATACCAACACTAACTCTACTGATCCTTAGGAAAAGGCTGGTAATAGATTATCTCTAGTCACTTTCTTAGAATTCAACCATCTGAATAGGTAACCAGACTCCAGAACTATTTCAGTAATTGTCCCCTAAACCAGATCTTCAGATAATGTACTTGTCAGATATACCAACCATTTGCTCTTTATAAGTCAACCTAAGTTCTCATATATACTCTACCAAAGTTGGTAAATATTAGTTAATACTTACAATATGGAAACATCGAACATGCCACCAGGAAGCACAAGCACTTGTTTCTAATTTCAAATCAGAAATCACTCACCTCCATACCAAGAATCAGAACGTCCACATATATGGAAGTTTGATCCAGGACATCTGGTTTCTGGTCCAGCATGCATGTAAGAAGCTTGGAAGTTGCCACTCTGTCCTAATGAGAAATCAAAAACTGAACACACTGAAAAATCAGCACCTATTTTTAGGTCTGTAAGAGAAATATCACAGGGCAAACTGGTGCCCCCCAACTTGGAGCCCAACAGGTGAATACAGAGAATCACAACCTGCGGGAACAGAAATCTCTGTAGGAACCAGTGCCAGGGTAGGGACATTAGAACTGTAATTGAGGAATTGTTAGAGGCTCAGTATGGACAACCCCGTTAAAGGCTTCAACAGCCCCCACACTTTTGTTTTACTTCTACCAGCTTCTCACAGTAAATATTGGAGAAAAATCTCATGTATCTGGCAGAGGAAGGGGAAAAGAAACCATTCTGAAATACGCCAGAGTACTGTGTTTTTAGCAAGGTCTGCTCTCAAAAAAGTAACCAGGCCCTAACTTACAAAAGGGTTTTATCAGAGCCTAACTGACTGACAGGCAGCCCACTTTAGTCATCTTATTCCACTGAAGGGAAAGAAAAAATTAAGAAGTGCATGTGAAGTTTATAGTCCAGAGGCCTGAGTCTCACTAAAAGACCAAGACCTAATCACAAGAATATAAGATGCTTCCCCTACTCTGACACCTTAACATGACATTACTGAAGGCCTATTTGGAGCAGTTCCTTTTATACATCATGTCCAGAAATTTAAAAAAAAAAAAAATAAGACAAGACATACTAAAAGGCAAAGAACAGGGGTGTCTAGTTGGCTCAGCCAGTAAACATGCAACTCTTGATTTCATGGTCAAGAGTTTAAGCCCCATTTTGAGCTTAGAGCCAATTTAATAAACAGATAAATATTTAGATAAGCAGATAAATCAATAAATAAATACATACATACATGCATGGCAAAAACCCAGTTTGAGGAGAGAGCAAACATAAGAACCAGACTCAGACATGGCAGGAATGATAGAATTATTAGACTGGGAATTTAGAACAACTGTAATATGTTAAGGGCTCTATTGGATAAAGAAGACAATAGAAAAGAGCAGATAGGCAATATTAGCAGAGATAAATGCTAAGAAAACCAAAAGAAAATGCTAGAGATTAAAAAAAATTCTGACAAATGAAGAATGCCTTTGGTGGGCTAATTAACAGACTGGACGTGGCTAAGGAAAGAATCTCTTGAGTGTGAGATCACAACAGAAACCTCCCAAACTTAAAAAGCAGAGGAGGAGGGAAAAAAAGATTGGAGGGAGGGATGGACAAAAACCCAGACAGAAAAATATCCAAGAACTGTGGGACAACAATAAAAGGTGTAACATACACATAATGGGAATAACAAAAAGAGAAACAGAAACATTTGAAATGTAATGGCAGATACCAAACCACATATCCAGGAAAAGCAGGTAACACCAAGCAGGATGAATGCCCCAACCCCTGTAACTTTATCTGTCATTTTCAAACTACAGAAAATCAAAGATGAAAAAGTCCTGAAAGAAGCCAGAGGAAAAAGAAACACCTTACAGAGGAACAAAGATAAGAGTTAAATCTGACTTCTCAGAAACCATGTAAGCAAGAAGAGTGAAGTACTTAAAATGTCGAGGGAGAAAAACTTGCCAGCCTAAAATTCTGCACTCTGCAAAATTATCTTTCAAAAGTGAGGGAGAAATGGACTCTCAAACAAAAATTGAGGGAATTTGTCGCCAGTAGAACTGCCATGTTAAGTTCTTTAGAGGAGAATAATACAAGTCAGAAACTTAATTTACACAGAGAAACATTATCAAGGGAATAAGTGAAGGCATTAAAAAAAAAACCCTCTTTTCTTATTGATCTAACAGACAAGTTTGTTCAAAAGAACAGCAGCAACACTGTGTTTGACCATGTATATTTAACTATATGCTTATGTGTAAGTGAAATGAATGACTGCAATGACATGAGGAACTGGAGGGAAGAATGAAGATTATTTTGTTATTATAATGTACTCAACACTACCCATGAAGGACATAGTGTTATTGGAAAGTGGACTTGGAATAGCAGTAAATATGTATCACAAACACTAGGGCAACCACTAAAAAAGGTTTCCTTTGTAAAGTGTAACTGATATGCTAGGAAAGGAGAGAAAATATAATCATATATAATGCTCAATTAAAACCCACTGAAAGGCAGAAAAAAAGTGCAAGGCAAAAATAGGAAGGCAAAATTGTAAACAAAGAACAAGGGCAACAATTAGAAAAATAACCAATATGGTAGATATTAATCCAACTATGTCAACAACCACTGTAAATGCCAATTGTCTAAATGTACCAATTATCACACAGATTGTCAGATGGATCAAAAAACAAGACCTCACTTTAAATATAAATATAAAGACAGGGACGCCTGGGTGGTTCAGTCGGTTAAGCCGATGCCTTCAGCTCAGGTCATGATCCCAGGGTCCTGGGATCAAGTCCCACATCGGGCTCCTTGCTCGGCAGGGAGCCTGCTTCTCTTTGTGCCTCTGCCTGCCACTCTGCCTGCCTGTGTGCACTCTCTCTCTCTGATGAATAAACAAATAAATAAAATCTTTTTTAAAAGAACTAAATAAATATAAAGACATACATAGATTAAAAATAGTTTTCAGATAATGAGTGAAAGAGAAGACAAACCAGTAAAGAAAATACTTGCAAAAGACACATCTGATAAAGGACTATACTCAAAATATACCAAGAACTCTTAAAATCCAATGAGCAAACCCAACCAAAGAAATGGGCCCTAGATCTAAACCTCATCAAATAAGATATACAGATGGCAATAAGCAAATGAAGAGATGTGCCACATCATTACATCATCAAGGAAACCCAAATTAAATGAGATACTCCTACACATCTTTGAGAATGTCCAAAACTGGAACACTGACACCTAATGCTGGTCAGGACGGAACTGGAGCAACAGGAACTCTCATACATTACTAGTGGGAATGCAAAGTGGTTCAGCCACTTCGGAAGACAGTTTGGTGGTTTCTTATAAGATTAAACATACTGGTACATACCAATCTACCAATTATGCTCCTTGGTATTTCTTATAAGATTAATCATACTGGTATATATCAATCATGCCAATACTGCTCCTTGGTATTTACCCAAAGGAGTTACTTATGTCTGTGCAAAATATGCACACAGTACTTGTAGCAGCTGTCCTTTAACTGCCAAAACTTGGGCTCAGCCTACTGAGTCCTACAGTAGACAAATGGACAAGCCATGATACAGGAACCAGCAAGCCATGAAAAGACATGGGAGAAACTTAAATACGTGTTAAGTGAAAGAAGTAAATCTGAAAAGGCTACATCTTGCATTCCATCCATATAATATTTTGAAAGAGGCAAAACCAGAGAGGCTGGGGAAAGATAGTGTTGCCAGGGTTGAGGGTGAGGAAGGGATGAACAGGTGAAAAACAAAGGATTTTAGTCAAAATATTCTACATACTTTAATAAGGGATACATATAATACATTTGTCCAAACACAAAAAATACATACTACCAAGACTGAACCCTGATGTAAAGTTGGATTTGGGGTGATTATGTGTCAATATAGGATCATCAGATGAAATGAAATGTTCCACTTTGGCAGGGAATGTTCATAACAGGGGATGCCTGTGTGGCGGTGTGGTCTATATTCCTTCCTCAACTTTTCTGTAAGTCTAAAACTGCTCCAAAACACAGTCTCAAAAAAAAAAAAAAAAAAAAGAGGAAATGAAGATTTAAGATACACCATGCTAACACTCATCAAAAGAAAGCAGGAGTACCTATATTAATAATAGACACAGTAGACTTCAATACAAGGAAATTATCAGGAATAAAGATAAATGATAAAGGGGTCAGTTCTACAACACAACTGTTAACAAAAACACACCTATCAAAGTGTCAAACTACAAGAGGTGAGGCAAAAAACGAGAATTGCAAGGAGAACTGACTGAGTCCAACACCCCCTGACTAACCGAGCAGGCAGAAAACTAGTAAGAAAAGAGCTAAAACCAAAACCAACCATCAACTCATTTTAAATGACACCTACCCAGTAAGAGCAGAATACACACACATTCTTTTTTAAGCTCACATGGAACATTCATCAAGACATTCTTGGCTATAAAATGCACCTGGACAAATTTAACAGAACAAAAATCCTACAGTGTCTACATTCAGACAATGGAATTATACAAGAAAAAAAAAAACAAAACAAAACACTTAATCCCCACTTAACACACTTCTAAATAATGCATGAGTCAAAGAAGCAATCTTTCAGGTTTTAAATATATTTTGAACTACATGAAAATAAAAACTTAGCAAAATTTGTGGGATGTTAAGTCCTTATAGGAAAATTTACAGCATTTAATTCAAACATTAGAAAAGACTTAAAATCGGGGCACCTGGGTGGCTCAGTGGGTTAAGCCGCTGCCTTCGGCTCAGGTCATGATCTCAGGGTCCTGGGATCGAGTCCCGCATCGAGTCCCGCATCGGGCTCTCTGCTCAGCAGGGAGCCTGCTTCCTCCTCTCTCTCTGCCTGCCCCTCTGCCTACTTGTAATCTCTCTCTATCGAATAAATAAATAAAATCTTAAAAAAAAAAAAAGACCTAAAATCAATCATCAAAGCTTCCACCTTAGGAAACTGAAAAAAGGAGCAAATTAAATAAAAAATAAGAAATAAAAATCAGCAGGTACCAATGGAAATAGGAAATCAATGGAGAAAGCCAATTAAACCAAAAGCTGATTCTTTAAAAAGGTAAAACAGAGAAGCCTCTAGCCAAACTAAAAAAAAACAGGACACAAATTACTAGTATCAGAAAGAGGGGACATCACTATAGATCCCATGAACCTTAACATAAAGTTTGACCCCCCAGTGGTGCCTGGCTGGCTCAGTAGGTAGAGCATGTGACGATCTCAGGGCTATGAGTTCAACCCCACATTGGGTACAGATTACTTAAAATCTTATTTTTTGAAGATTTTATTTTAGAGAGAGTGAGCAGGAGAGGAGAGGAAGTGGCAGAGGAAGAGAGAAACCCAAGCACACTCCACGCTGAGCAGAGTCCCATGCAGGGCTCAATCTCATGACTGAGATCATGTGCTCAACTGGCTTCGCCACTCAGGCACCCCTAAATATAAGATCTTTATTTTTTTAAGATTTTAAAATTTGACAGAGAGACAGAGACAGCGAGAGGGAACACAAGTAGTGGGAGTGAGAGAGGGAGAAGCAGGCTTCTTGGTGGGCAAGGAGCCTGACATGGGGCTTGATACCAGGACCTCATGACCTGAGCCAAAGGCTTAATTAAAAACTAAGCCACCCAGGTGCCCCAAAATAAGATCTTAAAAAAGAAAGTCTGACCCCAGTAAGTGATCTGAAAGTGATTACTAATACATGAGATAATTTTGTACATATGCTAAAGAAAACTGGAAGTCTCAGTGAATAGGACATGAATACTCTCAAACATTAAAATAACATTTCACTTGACTTTTCAATAGAGAATACACAAGGTGAAGGGGGAAATTCATGTAAACAGAAATATGTAACAAAATACCAAGATATTACACCACAGGAAAGTAACTCAGTTAGACAAAGGACAATGGGTAATATTATGCTCACCCGCCCCCCAAAAAGCTTATTGGTCAGAGGGTTAGAAAACAGATAATGGTTTTATCCTCAACTCCAATGCTGTTGCATCATCAGCCTTTAAGAACCACAATTCCTCTTCAGTTTCTCTATTAATATACTTAACAATTATCTGACAGAATACTTTTTAATCTAGGGACATAATCAACTGTTGTGTATTAATAGGGGAGGTCACAGACACCTCTTATTGAGTGACCAACACTAAGGTTAATATTTATGTGAACAGTAAGCACTGAATCTTGATGGTATCAAGTATTTCCTAAGAGTACTAAGCAGGTCAATTAAGTTAGGACAGTGATAACGACGAAGTTCACATCATTTGCAAAGAATGTTAAAACACAGAGAAAGGCATTATGGGGGTTACCTCTTAATTTATACTTTTTCCCCAAAGAATTTACTCACTTCTAGTGGGGGGGGGGTACTTCTCAATTTGACTTAAAGAACTACCACCACTAGGTCTAAAGACAGAGTAATTTAGAAAGAGAGAGCAAGAGCAAGAGCATGTGCACGAGAGAGGGGTCAAGCCGAGCAGCCAGCCCGCCATGGGGCCCAATCCCAGGGCCCTGGATAATGACTTGAGCAGAAGACAGACACTTAACTGACTAAGGTACCCAAGAGCCCCACGAAAATAATATCTTGGGATAAAAAACATGCCGAGTTTTGCCAAGTTACGAAGCAAATGTTTCCCTTTAAAAAAAAAAAGTAATCTTGCAAATCTAACCCATTTGGTGAAAAGTAGGCAATTTTATAGATTCTTAATGCAATCCTTTCCAACAATGATAGTAAGAGCTGCTTTACATCACAAATAAGATTATATGGATTCTATTTATTCCTTTTTTCAGTTTGTGAAAGCATTCTGGGTTTGTTTTTAAAATACAGTGGTCATTTAATTATGACCACAACACTGGACCTACTGGAAGTTTAATATAACCTAGCTGAAACCCACAGAACTACACATACTACATCATGTATTAGTTTTATCCAACAAGGAAGGATACCTTTCTCATTCAGACAGAAGAAGGGAGAATTCATCCAGTGGGCTACAATGTTGCATTTACATCGAGTGACCCATGCTAAACACACACTTTACCCCAGTAACCTACATGACAATCATCAACTACTTAATTCCAATTTCCTTTCACTTGTTCTGGCATTTCTTTTTTATTATTTTATGATTCAAAAATATTTATCATTTTACCAGCATATAGTTGGTTTGGAAATAAGATTTCAATCCAGAAATGTATGTGAAGCTGTAAAAGCCAGTAAGAATTTGAAAGATGCTGGGCTCTGCAGCAGGGAGCCTGCTTCCCCCTCTCTCTGCCTCTCTGCCTACTTGTGATCTCTCTCTCTGTCAAATAAAATAAAATCTTTAAAAGAAAAAAAAAAAAAAAAAAGGAGGGCACCTGGGTGGCTCAGTGGGTTAAAGCCGCTGCCTTTGGCTCAGGTCATGGTCTCAGGGTCCTGGGATCGAGTCCCACATCAGGCTCTCTGCTCAGCAGGGAGCCTGCTTCCCCCCCCCTCCCCTGCCTGCCTCTCCATCTATTTGTGATCTCTCTCTGTCAAATAAATAAATAAAATCTTTAAAAAAAAAAAAAGAATTTGAAAGATGTGTAAGATACATAAAATATTACTGACAAACTAAGTTAGTTACTCATAAGGTTACGAAGGTGAGTCCTTAATAATCTCAAAAATGTAGTTCATTAACTATATATACCGTTATTGCCTTATCAACAAAGAATTCATTACATGCAGCTCTCCATAGAAGTTTTGAAATATGTGGAGCTGAAACTAAATGTGCTTATTAACTCCTTGACGGAGGAGAGCAGCATATCCTTTGAGGTCTGCATTGTGCCACGCAAACAGCACTTCCATTTTTTTAACTAGCATTAGTTGTGAAACAAACACATGCATACATGGTTTTTGGGCAGTTCATTTTATTACAGCTTTTTACTCTTGATGTGAGTTTAGAAATGTACAGTGTCAAGTTCTATTTTATTAAAGGAAACTAAAATTCTGAAGCTACTCCCCACTCTGTTATACACGATAGCAACCCATACCTTATTTTCCAATTTAAACAATTAGTTAACTCACCGAGACCTGTATTATTGTTTACAAAAATGCAATATATGCAAATTACTGTGCTAAATAAGAAAATCCATTTCAAATATCTTCTAGACTCAAAAAGAACACACACATTACATATTTTTATCATTTTATTAGGAATAATTCCAAATGGGTTATGAAGAAAACTTACTGAGTTTGATAAGTTTTTCAAAAACTCTTAATGAAGATGTGTTCACCGATAAACAATAAACATCAGCAGAACTATCATATACTGGGCAAAGAGTCAGGCTGATACCAAAAAGCAACATGCAACATAAAAAAGATACAATATAAAGGAAGACAATCTGCTGGGTATTAAAAATCATCTCAATATGAACTCTTTGCAACCAGCACTGAACTAAATTAGCTATCAAATCCAAACCACACTAAGGTAAGCTTGGCTGATGAAAGCCAGGTTCAATAAGGGGGGAAAAATAGAAGTTCCTCAGTGCAAGAGATCTGAATAGTGTTTTGGAGCATTTCCCTGGCTGGTACAAGCAGTATTAGAAAAACTTTTTGGCAAGGGAGAAAAATAAATACAAATGGAATGCTACATTTTTTTAAATCAGCAGACCGCCCCAGGAATGATAAAGGTATCAGTAAAGTAGCAAGGGGAAAACTTTAAAACATTATTTCGTGTGGGCTCAAAAAACATTCAAAACGGATTTATTTAAAGGTGTCACAATAGCTATGTCCAGGCATTTAGGCTTAAGGGAATTAAAATTAAAAGAGGACACTTTTTTCCCAAGTTAAGGAGAATTTCTTTAAAACCAAGCATATTGCTAAATAGCAATATTACACTTGGTAAACGATAATTGGCAACAAAATAAGTTTTAACGCTGTAATATTCTGCCCAAACCAGTCCCAGATACTGTTTAATAACCAAGATGCAAACTAATTTTGTTGTAACAAGCCTAGACCAATTCTATCAAATGTGTCCTTGGTTAGATCCAGTTTCATTTAACGTTTTGAAAGCTCGTTTGACAGCCAGTCAAGTCCCTCATACAGACCAGTTCCTTGTGTAGCACAAGTGGCTTGAACATACCACTGTAAAGAAAGAACAAGAAAATACTTGATTAACAGAACACTATATATAACCAGTCTTTAAAATTTCTTAATCAGAACATTAAGTATTTCCGCCCAACTGTGCAAGCACAATATTTAGTCAGCAGTTACCATACATGTACAGGAAAAGGGAAACAAAAAACTAATATATAAAACTATAGAAATAAAGAAGTAAATACAGAGGGCGCCTGGGTGGCTCAGTGGGTTAAAGCCTCCCCTTCGGCTCAGGTCATGATCCCAGGGTCCTGGGATCGAGCCCCACATCAGGCTCTCTACTTGGTGGGGAGCCTGCTTCCCCCTCTCTCTGTCTCTGCCTACCTCTCTGCCTACTTGTGATTTCTGTCAGATAAATAAATTAAAAAAAAAAAAAAAAGGAAGTAAATACAGTTTACATCTCACCATGACTTTTGTATTTAATAATCTCAGTAACTATATAGAACTATATATACAGAACTACAGTGTTCTCATACACACTTCTCACAAAACTCCTGTCTCAATTAAAGCTATTCATTAGATTTTATCAACAATCCACTCCTTAATCTGAAAAGAACGTTCATAGGAAGATTAGTAACTACTTAAGGGGACCCATCAGGTCCTTCTGACCCTCTTTTGATTCCCATAAAACTACATTCGGAGTATAGGAGGCAAAATTTTAAAAAAGAATAGGCACTGTTGATACTGGAGGCAAGCTTTTCAAATAATTTCACTATCTTCAGTCTTTGCATTCCAAAAAGTTTCACTTTTTGGTGGTAACAGAAAGTGTATGAAATGCCATGAAATGTTAACAAAGAGCAAGGAAAAGATCTAGAAAACAATTTAATTTCCTTTAAGCAATAGTTTATTTTTATTACTTTTCTTTACTGAACCATTTTATTCTGCCTTACAATAAAGACCTTACTTTACTATCACAAGGGCAATGCAAGTATACCATTCTGGCAATAATTATTTGAATAACAAACACCCCAGTAACCTAGAAGGCTGGTAAAAGGTACAAATTCTTATCTTCACAGCCCTGAAAACTGGTACCATTTACAGTTTATCTTGTTTAAATCAGCCTGGTACATCTCAAACAGCCTATACAGATACTCCCACAGCACAGTATCTGCCTTGTTGACAACTTAGTGAAAAACCACTGTAAAGCACAAGTCACATTAAAGTTTGTGATATCATATTTACATATAAAACAGTAGATTGTATTTTGCCGGTATTTAAATCACTGATCTAAAACAAGCTACTGGAGAACAAGTATAGTATTTTTTTTTATTATTTTCTTAAAAGATTTCATGTTATTTATTTGACAGAGAGAGATCACAAGTAGGCAGAGAGGCAGGCAGAGAGAGAGGAGAAAGCAGGCTCCCTGCTCAGCAGAGAGCCCAATGTGGGGCTCCATCCCAGGACCCTGGGATCATGACTTGAGCCAAACTGAAGGCAGAGGTTTTAACCCACTGAGCCACCTAGGAGTGCCATGATGTTTTTTTAATTTTAAATTCAAAACTTGTTTAATGTCATAACTATAGTTCACAAGCTTTGGATGTTAAAAGGCAAACAGTATAAAACAAGATTATCTAAAATACGGCTTTACTATGCAGCAATCAAAAGAAATGAAATCTTGGGGCACGGGTGGCTCAGTGGGTTAAAGCATCTGCCTTCAACTCAGGTCATGATCTCAGGGTCCTGGGATCGAGCCCCAAATCGGGCTCTCTACTCGGCAGGGAGCCTGCTTCCTCCTCCCTCTCTGCCTGCCTCTCTGCCTACTTGTGATCTCTGTCAAATAAATAAATAAATAAAATCTTAAAAAAAAAAAAAAAGAAAAGAAATGAAATCTTGCCTTTTGCAGCGACATGAATGGAACTAGAGGATATTATGCTGGGCAAAATAAGTCAATTGTGAAATAAGTTGATCAGAGAAAGACAATTATCATATGATCTCCCTGATATGAAGAATCTGAGAACCAACGCGGGGGGGTTGGGGGTACAGAAGGAAAAAATGAAACAAGATGGGATCAGGAGGGAGACAAACCATAAGAGACTCTTAAATCTCACAAAACAAACTGAGGGTTGCTGGGGAGAAGTGGGTAGGGAGAGGGTGGCTGGATTATGGACACTGGGGAGGGTATGTGCTCATGTTGAGTGCTGTGAAGTGTGTAAACCTGGCGATTCACAAACCTGTACCCCTGGGGCTAATAATACATTATATGTTAATAAAAAATTTAAAATACGGCTGCAAAAATATTGCAGTTTTAGTAAGAAAACCAAATTACAAAATACTTGCTGCAGAGCTCTTTGAAAGATATAAAATTAAAACAAATAATATCAATAATCTTTAGATGGGGTGCCTGGGTGTCTCAGTGGGCTAAGCTTCTGCCTTTGGCTTAGGTCATGGTCTCAGGGTCCTGGGATCAAGCCCCGTGTGAGGCTCTCAGCTCAGGGGGGAGTCTGCTTCCCCCTCTCTCTCTGCCTGCCTCTCTGCCTACTTGTGATCTGTCAAATAAATAAATAAAATCTTTAAAAAAGAAATTACATCTTTATTGATACTAAATGTTTTAAAGATAAAGTTAACAAAAATCCAATGAAATAAAGGTATTTAAACATTTGGCTCCTTAAAAGATAAATATTAAAAGTTTAAAAATGGAGGGGCCCCTGGGTGGCCCAGTCAGTTAAGTGACCGAATCCTGATTTTGGCTGAGGTCATGATCTCAGGGTCATGAGATGTAGGCCCATGTTGGGCTCTGCACTGGCCGTGGAGCCTCTCTCTCTCTCTCTACTCCTCTCTTGGCGAGGGCGGGGAGTGGGGGTCAAGGGAGATATTAACATAGTTTAAAAACTGAACACACATTTTTTTTTATAATTTTTTTTAAAGATTTTATTTATTTATTTGACAGAGAGAAATCAGAAGTAGATGGAGAGGCAGACAGAGAGAGAGAAGAGAGGGAAGCAGGCTCCCTGCCGAGCAGAGAGCCCGATGCGGTACTCGATCCCAGGACCCTGAGATCATGACCTAAGCCGAAGGCAGCGGCTTAACCCACTGAGCCACCCAGGCGCCCCTTGAACACACATTTATAAAAAAGTCTGGAAGGGCTCATGTTTGTGGTGTATTACTGCTTTTGTTTTTTAAATGGTATGTTTATTATCTGTCCAAAAGCGACAATTGCTTAATATGTATTGAAGTGAATACTTTCTTAAACAATTACATTAATTCTAAGTCAGGAGATTAACATGAACCTCCAAATACTTACTGTTCTGTTACGAAGAGACTGAAGACCTAATTTATCTGTCATTTCACTGATGGCCATAGCATTTGGCAAATCCTGTTTGTTCGCAAAAAGCAGCAACACTGCATCTCGCAACTCATCTTCCTGAAGCTGAAAATAAAAGCTAAGATGTTAACAACTAACAATCTGAACTCAATCACTGTGACAAAGTAGGTAAAACACTGTCTTCCTGTATATACCACTTATTCAACCTTGAACACATTATTAAACATCAACCTAATTTCACAACATAAAGTTCAGGCACACTTAAATCTCATATCCTTCAATTTTTAAAACCCAAGAAAAACTCATATGCCTTCAAGTAAAGCAAAACTATTTTTCAAGCCAATCATCCTGTACTCCATTAAAGTACATCATTCATTTGAGCTTTCATGATCACCCATTAATATTAATGTCAGGACTGGTAAGGACAAGAAACACATATGGAAATAAATATTTACAGCAGCATCTTATGGTACTCAGTAGTAGAGGACTCTTTTTGGACTTTTATTCCCTTCCAGCCAGCAGGGCTAGACAACAGGAGGACAACAGTACAATGGCTAGGCATTAGCAGTATCATGAAAAAAATTCAAGAATAATGTAAGAGTATAATAATAAATAATACAGGAGTAAACAGTAAGTAATAGAATAATAAAAGTAAATACAAGAGTAGACACTGGTAGGAATGAGTACTGACACATGCCACACCACGGATGAGTGCTGAAAACTAATGCTAAGTGAAAAGTAACAAAAAATTTTTAAAAACCACATATTACATGATTCTATTTATATGAATGCCTAGAATAGGCATATGCATATAAAGTAAATGAGTGGTCATAAGCGCTGGGGGTTTGGGGTACACTGAAGGAAGAAATGGAGAATAAATACTAATAGTTCTAGGGAATTTCTTTATGGTCAATAAAAATGTTAAAAAATCAGACTGTGGTTAATGTTTGCAAATTCTGTATACTAAAAACCAATAACTTACATATTTTAAATGAGTGACGTTTATGGTATATGAATTATACCTCCATAAAGCTGTTTACAAAAAGAGTAGAAGGCGTGATATTTAACTCCTTGGACAAACTACCATGACTTAGTTATACATACACTGGCACAAACTGCAATACTGTCTTAAAAGCAACGAATGAGAATTAAGATTTCATTTCAGTAAATATTTTACAGTTATCCAAGTTTGAAACCATGACAAAGTACATCTCCAACAATTTTTACAATATAAATACAGCTGACCCTTGAACAACATGGGTATGAACTGTGTGGGTCAACTTCATACATGGTTGTTTTGCTGCACATTACTGTAAATGCATTTTCTCTTCCTTGTAATTTTCCTAATAACATTTTTTCCTTAGTTTACTTCATTAAAGAATACAATATAAAACACACATACCATTCAAAATTAAGTGTTAATCAAGTGTTATTGGTAAGGGCAAGCGTAAGCTATTAGTTTTTCTGTGTGAGATAAATCTAAAGTGATATATATTTTTGTAAAATACAACTGACAGTTGAAATAAAATCAAGGATGTGGATATCGTTTTCCAACTTTTCTAGTATTTTAGTTGACTCACAAATGCATAGAAGTATTCCAGATGAGAGGTGGGACTGCCAGGAATGCTGCAGAAAAATGTCCACATTCAGTGGAAAGCTGGATTAAATGTCTTTTGGAACCCTTCCAAGACTAAGATTTTCAGATTCTTTTCGAGTATGCCAGTCACTTTAATTATCATATTTAAAACAACAGATTCCATGTTGAAGTGTCAAGTCACAAAAAAACTTGAGTATTAGAATAGTTCCAAAGATACTAAAAAGAATTTTACTTGAAATCTTTTATTTAAATGACAAAGCAAAGACCAAAACAAAAAATGTCAAAACAGAATTCTTACTAGATCACAGTGAGATTCTTCTCAAGCTGGAGAACAGCTTCCTTAAACACAAAATCCTCTGCCCAATTGCCTTTACTCCCTAAAATGATGTTCTGGAACACATACTGAATAACTTTAGGAAATCTGTATCTCCATCTGCAGGTTTTATGGTATGGTCTTTATCTCATCGGAATTTTCCATATTGTCCAAATTCATCTTTCTGTTTGCTCTTTTCAGTCTGTATTCCTAAAACCTTGTCTAAACATTTGTTCTAAAACATTTCTAAAGCTTGTCTTAATTGTAATTTCTTCTTTCCAACATCAGTTTTTCCTCCAAATTCCAAGATCCCTGGTGTGATTTCATTATTAATTTAGCTTTAATACATGTTTCATGTTATCCATGAGCACACTTGGGGTTAATTTTCTCCAGGTTTTTTTAAGTGCAGCTCAAAGTTGCATCCTATCTAATACAAGCCTTTTTCATTTCAAAAGCAATTTTTAACTCTTCAGGTTCCCTTTCCAGGTCTTCAATTTTAGCTTCAATTTGCTTATCTTGCACGATTTGTTCTAAAGCTTTTTCTTCATTTGCATCAACCACTGATTTATAGTCCAGGAGTTATTATTTTCCCTGTGCTCTCAGCCTGAGCAGCAGGGTGAAGTGGTCCTTGGGATGCACACCTGGACACCAGACCTGTGCTGGCCCACCCTCCCCACCTCCCACTCCAGAGTCAGAGGGCTTGGCAGCTGCTTACTTCTTGGGTTGCAGCCAATTCTGATTGGTGAGAAGAAAAGCCACCTAGGACAGAAAGGCATGGCCTCAGGAGGCAATATGCCCACCACTAAACTGTGGCCAGCAAAAGCAGTGAAGTTTTTCAGGACTCAAAAGTTATACATGGATTTTCAACTGTACACATGGTGGGCGGGGGCCATGAGCCGGCACTCCTAACCCCCAGGCTGTTCAAGGGTCAACTGTACATGAAAACAATCTGATACCTGGCAAAGCTAAAATACCATCATCAACCAAAATGCTACTACCATAGGTGGAATTCTTTATCATGGCTGCTACTATGAAATATTTCAGAGTATATATTATATAGGTACAGAATAGAGAAAACTGAACCCAGTGACCTTGGGAACAGATATCTAAACCAAAATTCCTAGATCACAAAAGTTCCAAACCAATAGATTTTTTATCTATTAAATAAAGCACTGGACTGGGCGCCTGGGTGGCTCAGTGGGTTAAGCCGCTGCCTTCGGCTCAGGTCATGATCTCAGGGTCCTGGGATCGAGTCCCGCATCGGGCTCCCTGCTGAGCAGAGAGCCCGCTTCCCTCTCTCTCTCTCTCTGCCTGCCTCTCCATCTACTTGTGATTTCTCTCTGTCAAATAAATAAAATATTAAAAAAAAATAAAAAAATAAAAAAATAAAGCACTGGACTAATGGAGACATCCTCAACCAGAGACCTATCAACCCCTGGAGCATGGTAAAAACAAGCTGAGCCCTCTTCCCACCTTAATGAAGTAGCTACTCTTCTGTCTGTTTAAAAAGCTCTAGAGTTTTTATGCGCATTCTTAAGAATCTGTGATGACTGTTCCTCAAGGTTCTTTCTAGCCCTGAAACAATTCATTTCTGTAATCTAATCACACTAAGATGTACCAACCACTAACACCACCATTGTCACCCTGAAAAACACATCTTGGAAATAACAAATTTAAAAAACTTTCTTACCATTTTCTGCAGCTCTTCAGCTCCTTCCTGAATTCTTTCACGATCATTACTATCTACCACAAAAATAAGACCCTGGGGAAAAATTGTTTTTATAAATAAATTGCAACAGTTAATCTTAAATTAACTAAATATTTACAGACAAAAGAACCATACTGAATTAAACATCAAGAAGCCAATGTCTCATTATTAAAAGAACAACAAAAAAGAACAGGGCCCTAAGTACTAAAAATAGATTTGAGCACTATTTGTGATTTTGACTTATGTTATTTAAAAAAAAAAACAAAAACGTAGAGGTGCTTGGGTGGCTCAATCAGTTGAGGATCTGATTCTTGATTTTGGCTCAGGTCAGGATCTCAGGGTTGTGGGATCAAGCCTTGCATGTGGCGCTACGCTCAGCACAAAGTCTGCTGGCAATTCTTTTCCTTTGTCTCCCTCTTGCTCCTCTCCCACTCACATGCACATGCTCTAAAAAAATCTTAAAAACTTACTCTTAACCAACCGATCACTTTTCTCAACTACACTATGAATAAATTTTATCCCACTTCCCTTTCATGTTAAGTGCGGATTATAAGTAACAGAATGGTTCATTATGCGGGAACAAAAGGAAAAAGAACTAACGAAAGATCAGAGTGCCTAGGTGGCTCCGTAAGTTAAGCCTCTGACTTTGGCTCACTTCACGATCTCAGGGTCCTGGGATCAAGCCCCGCATCGGGCTCTCTGCCTAATTGTGATCTCTTTCCCTCTGTCAAATAAATGAATCTTTAAAAAAAAAAAAAAAGGGGGCGCCTGGGTGGCTCAGTGGGTTAAAGCCTCTGCCTTCGGCTCAGGTCATGATCCCAGGGTCCTGGGATCGAGCCCCGCGTCGGACTCTCTGCTCAGCGGGGAGCCTGCTTCCTCCTCTCTCTCTGTCTGCCTCTCTGCCTGCTTGTGATCTCTGTCTGTCAAATAAATAAATAAAATCTTTAAAAAAAAAAAAAAAAAAAAACAACCACGAAAGATGCTAAAGATGCATGAATCTAATGACTTAATTAGCATATTCAGTAAAAGGCATGCACAAAGTGTTTCTTAAAAAAAGAGGGAGAAGGGGCACACAAAATGGTTTTTGTAGGCTTACTTATGGAAAAGTCGGCTCTGCTCCACAATATTATTGACTTGATCAAATGAGAAATTCTTTTCTATTTATTTTTTAAGTAAATTCTAGGCCCACTGTGGGGCTTTAACTCACGACCCTGAGATCAAGAGTCACACTCCACAGACTGAGTCAGTGAGGTGCCCCCC
This sequence comes from Mustela nigripes, assembly GCF_022355385.1. Lineage (NCBI taxonomy): Eukaryota > Metazoa > Chordata > Mammalia > Carnivora > Mustelidae > Mustela > Mustela nigripes. Next base: position 26,019,795 of record NC_081558.1, read on the forward strand.
AATATGAAATTCTTAACAAAAAGAAAAGTAGTGGGGCGCCTGGGTGGCTCAGTGGGTTAAAGCCTTTGCTTTCGGCTCAGGTCATGATCCCAGGGTCCTGGGATCGAGCCCCACATCGGGCTCTCTGCTTAGCGGGGAGCCTGCTTCCTCCTCTCTCTCTGCCTGCCTCTCTGCCTACTTGTGATCTCTGTCAAATAAATAAAGAAAATCTTAAAAAAAAAAAGTAGTAACCACTCCTACAGATATTCACAACTAGAGAGAGATTACCTTAATAGCTTTCTTAAAATCTACTCCTATTAATACTAAAGTGATTACTTTAAATTTTTTTAAGATTTTATTTATTTATTTGACAGAGATCACAAGTAGGCAGAGGCAGGCAGAAAGAGAGAGGAGGAAGCAGGCTCCGGGCAGAGCAGAGAGCCCGATGTGGGGCTTGATCCCAGGACCCTGGGATCATGACCTAAGCCGAAGGCAGAGGCTTTAACCCACTGAGCCACCCAGGCGCCCCTAAAGTGATTACTTTAAATATTCTCTCCACAACCCTGACCACTGAAGTGTTTTTTGATCATTTGTCACTTAATCACAAACTGTCTTATGCTTATTTATATAAATAACTAGATTAAATCCACCAAGAGCATAAAATCCATTTAGGACAAAGAGCTACTTAATTCTGTATTTATACCTCAGTACCATTACAGTTCTGAGCTTGCCAGGGTACCTAATATTTATTCTAGGCTATGGTCATTAAAATGACGATGTCCTTTGGTCTACCAAATTTCAAACCCATTTCCTTTGTCTTTGCTGGAAACCATCATTTTAAACATCCTAATCTCTGAAAATACTTTTGGTGCTATGAGAGCCAGTACGGCATAATGGAAAGATATCCAAATTCAAATCTCAAGACTACTTATTACATAAATGACCTAATCCTGGAACATGCCTGCTCTTCTATAAAAATAAAACCACACCAGCCAACTTTATCAGCCTGTTAAACATAATCATACAGATATAGAAGAATCTAGTATTGCACTTGGCTTATCACAGGCATTTAGTAAATGTTGCCTCCCACTTTCCCTCCTAATTCCAAAAGCTACTGCTTTTTAAAGTCTATTCCTCTAGAAGAGGCAATGCCTCCAAAAGGCATCTAATTTTATTTGGACTACTAACTATCCATTTTTATTCTGTTTTAAAATGTAGTTAATGCTATCAGTTCCAAAGTAACAGTATTGAGAGAAAAAGTATTTCAGTAATAAATTCAAAGTCATTCACCTCCTGGGACAACCTAGAATCAAGAGTGTAGAAAAACTAGGATTCTAAAGTAAGTTCGGCTACAAATAAAAGACTACTTAAAAGACCAAGTACTTACTAATTTAGAAAAGCAAAATAATTGGAATTATCTAATGAGGGAAGAGGAATTTATTACAATAAACAGTGTGTCCTGGCTCTAGGAACATGATTAAACAGTATTCATTTCTTTTTAATTTTATAGCTAACAGAAATGATCAGGAATGTTAGAAAAGCTGGCGTAAGAGCTTAGCTGAGATTACATCAGGTAACACATAAAACTTTCCCTGTAGACATGAGTTCTCTAGGAATAAGTACTTGGGACTTTTGATTATAAGATGATCCAAAGAGGCCAGGAATGGATCTAATGTCAAGAACTCAAAAGTAGGGACGCCTGGGTGGCTCAGTTGGTTAAGCAGCTGCCTTCGGCTCAGGTCATGATCCCAGCGTCCTGGGATCGAGTCCCACATCGGGCTCCTTGCTCAGCAGGGAGCCTGCTTCTCCCTCTGCCTCTGCCTGCCATTCTGTCTGCCTGTGCTTGCTCTCTCCCCCTCTCTCTCTCTGATAAATAAAAAAAAAAAAAAAATTAAAAAAAAAAAAAAAAAGAACTCAAAGTAAATGGGGCAACTGGGTGGCTCAGTCAATTAAGTTGGACAACACTTAATTTTGGCTCAGATCATAGTCGCAGGGTTGGGAGATCAAGCCTTATGCTGGGCTCCATGGTGGGCATGGAGCTTACTCAAGATTCTCTCTCTCCAGCTCTCTCTTTACCCCTCCCCAATACATGCATCAGCGCACTCTCTCTCACTCACCTCTAAAAAGCAAAACAAAACAAAAACTCAAAAGTATATTACAAAGCATTCTAAACAAATGCAGGATAAGATCAGGCTTACTCTTGGTCAACAATTACAAATTGAGGATTAGCAAAGTTTTACACTGTTCCTAACTCTACTTCAAAAACACTCTCTAGGGGCGCCTGGGTGGCTCAGTGGGTTAAAGCCTCTGCCTTTGTCTCAGGTCATGATCTCAGGGTCCTGGGATGGAGCCCCGCATCAGGCTCTCTGCTTGGCAGGGAGCCTGCTTCCTCCTCTCTCTCTGCCTGCCTCTCTGCCTACTTGTGATCTCGGTCTGTCAAATAAATAAATAAAATATTAAAAAAAAAAAAAAAACACTGTCTAAATGAAATGACGATTACTTACTTTATAATAATCTAAAATAATCTAAAAATCTACCAGAAAGAAACATCAATAAAACAATATTGGCCATACCCTAATAATTGAAGTTGGCTAATGGATACGTGGACGTTTATATGCTAGTCTCTCTACTTTTGTGTACCTTTGACAATTTCCATAATGAAATTTTTTGAAGCATGTGACTTGCATCAAAATAGCTTTTCCAGGGGCGCCTGGGTGGCTCAGTGGTTTAAGCCTCTGTCTTCGGCTCTGGTCATGATCTCAGGGTCCTGGGATCAAGCCCCACAATGGGCTCTCTGCTCAGCGCAGAGCCCACCCCCCCCCCCCCCATCTCTCTGCCTACTTGTGATCTCTGTCAAATAAATAAAATCTTTAAAAAAAAAAAAAGCTTTTCCAGGTGCCTGGGTGGCTCAGACATTAAGCATCTGCCTTCAGTTCGGGCCATGATCCCAGGGTCCTGGCACTGAGCCCCACATCAGGCTCCCTGCTCTGTGGGAGGCCTGCTTCTCCCTCTCCCACTCCCCCTGCTAGTGTTCCCTCTCTCACTTTGTCTTTGTCAAATAAATAAATAAAATCTTTTAAAAAACAGATTTTCTAATCACACCTAATGAACAGAAATATTCTAATTTTTAAATAAAAAAGCATGCCATTTATTTAACAGGACACACTACTTAAACCTGGTAACCAGTTCCAGCCAGCTCACCTAGGGTATTCACTGCCACCTGGTGGCAATATACCTCACTTGCATACTGTTTTAAGAGTTGGAAGAACAAGAATGACTTCTGCGAATCTTAAACTTATGAAGTGCTTGTAACATCACACATTACTTAAAAACTGTATCATCAACTCCAATAGTAAACAAATACTGATGAGAAACCTCTCCCTGTTTACTACTCCTGGTAGTAAACACAACTGAGTTGGAAAGTGGTTAAAGAGAAATCTAGAATAAGAACCACCTCTCCAGTCCTATTAAGTCCTTCAAGCTTCAGCTGGTTCCTACATAAGAATTAGACTAGAGTAGTGAGTGGTTCTCAAGAGGGCCCAATTTTATCCCCAGAGCATAATTTGAATATATGGAGGTGTTTTTGGTTACTGCAACTGGGTTGGTTGGGGTCTGCTACTGGCACCCAGTGAATAGAGGCCCGGGACGCTGCTAAACATTCCACAGTGCAGAGAACCTCCCCTTCACCCCAAAAATGAACAGTTAACTCAGCCTGAAATGTCAACAATGCTGCTACTGAAATACCTTATACCAGAGCCTTGCTCTTCAAAGTAAGGTCCTAAACCAGCAGGACCACCACCCAAGAACCTGCTAGAAATGCAGAATCTCAGGCCTTACTCAGTCTGACCTTACTAAATTAATCTGTATTTAATATCCAAGTGATTCATATGCACATCAAAGTTGGAGATGCATTACTGATACCTAGTTTAAATCCCCCGAGATTCTAATTCAATTGGTATGGAGTTAATGATCAGCACTTTGGCTTTTTTTTTTTTTTAAAGCTCCCCGGTGATTCTAATGTGCAGCCAAATTTGAGAACTCCTGCTCACAGACTACTAGTATTTCTTCCCAATGCCACTATTATATATACTACATGATAATATAAAAATACCATACAAATCAATTAAATGGATCTACATAAATATGTATTTTTAAAGATTCATTTATTTATTTTAGAAAGAGAAAGAAAGAGTTAAATAAGCAGGAGGGGCAGGAGAATTAGAATCTCAAGCTGGTTCCACACTGAGTGCAGAGCCCAACGTGAAGGCTCTATTTCACAACCCTGAGATCGCAACTTGAGCTGAAACCAAGAGTCAGATGCATAACCGACTACACCACAAGGCACTCCAATATATTTTTTTCTTAGTCTATTTTAATAAGGTAAACACTTAACTGGGCTAAATGAAGGGCTATTAATTGCTTTTTATTCATTAAAAATTAAAATGACAAGAAAGTTACACAGAACGTTCTTTCTAGACTAAGAACAAAACAAACAGAACTACTGAGGAGACACCTGGTTCAATCTTGAGAACCACCCCCACCTAATCTTCCAAATTATTGTTATGATGGCTATGTAACTCTTCCCCCTGGGTAATTTAGCCTTCAAAGGCATGAGTGAGAGTGTTCACTGAAGAATATGTAAGTGGTGATTAAGAAACCAACTCATATAAGAATGCCAACACCCAGCTAAATAGTAGTTATCAAAAGAAACTTTACAGCATAAAACATATAAAGAAAAGTTATACAAACTGTACAACATTCCTTACCTGGGTGTTTTGGAAGTAATGCCTCCAGAGAGGCCTAATTTTATCTTGACCACCAACATCCCATACTGTGAAACAAATGTTCTTATATTCTACCGTTTCCACATTAAAACCTACAAAGAAATAAAGACAGTTGTGCAAAATGTGATTAGGAAAATAAAACCCCTTACTATGGAATTCTCTCAGAATTGCTTTTCAAAAATCTACTAGATAATCAATAAACTGAAAAAACCTAAGCCAGTTATAATGATATATGAGATAGTACACTTGTCCAAACCGATAGAAAGCATACCAAGTGTGAACCCTAAGGTAAACTATGGACTTTGGGTGATTATGTCAATGCAGTTATCAATTGTAACAAATTGGTGAGGACGCTGATAAAGGGGAGAAGCTATATTTACACTGAGGTAAGTTTACGAGCAATCTCTGTACCTTCCTCTCAATTTTACTGTGAACATAAAGCTCTCCAAAATAATAAAGCCTTAAAAATTGTTTCAAAATTAAACCATCTTCTATTTCTTTTACAATATAGTATTATAATTAAAGTCATCTGTAAACTTTCTTACCAATGGTAGGAATGGTGGTGACTATCTCCCCTAACTTCAGTTTATACAGAATGGTCGTCTTGCCAGCAGCATCCAATCCAACTAGAAAAAGACATTAAAGATTTTAAATCTAGACCAAAAGAACACACACTATGAATTAATTTTACAACAAATTTCTAGTTTGAAAGCAAAAGTCAACTGCTCAAGGCCCAAATGAGTTAGAAATTACTTCGTTTCTGAATCCCAAGACAACACTTGCTGCAGAAAGCCTTTCCATTTTTCTTTCTAGACCTAGAGAGCCAGCATGTAGTAGTGAAAAGGAGAGAAGTATCTGACTGACTCAGGCTCTGGTCTCTAGATTTGCTTTGCCACAAAGCAGTCAAGTGTCTTTAAACCAGTCACTGTAGGAAACTGAGACCAGAGGAATTAGCTGTAAAACAAGGAGACTGAATCATCTAACCTAAGATCTTTTCCAACTCAAGTCCTTATTAATTCTATGAACTACTATCATTTTTAAAAACCCATTACAAACTGAATCAGAGAACACATAAAAACAAGTGAACAAAAATTACCAAAAAATGTTGACTGTGCACTAGTATCCTTAAATGATAATAAAAGAAGATCAGGCCAGGGCGCCTGGGTGGCTCAGTGGGCTAAAGCCTCTGCCTTTGGCTCAGGTCATGAACTCAGGGTCCTGGGATCGAGCCCCACATCGGGCTCTCTGCTCAGCAGGGAGCCTGCTTCCTCCTCTGCCTGCCTCTCTGCCTACTTGTGATCTCTGTCTGTCAAATAAATAAAATCTTAAAAAAAAAAGAAGAAGAAGAAGATGAGGCCAATTTTACCCATATCTAAATTCATTCCTACATTAAATGCACAGAAATGAGAACAAAAGACTGGTTAATTTAGGTTATAAAAAAATGGCCCTATAGTCATCTCCAATGTAATGAACGTCTAAATTCTTAAAAAACAATTCCTTTGAGGCAGATATAGTAGGGAAGAATGTGCTTGTTTCTGAAGGAAAAAAAAATCCATCCTGGATTAAGAGGGTATACCTCTTCATTACAGTGATAGTGATGAGCAAATTAAATACTCATTTTTTAAGTATGAATCTCTCAAAATCTATCTCAAAATCACGTTCTATATTGTCAAACCCTTTTAAATGAAGGTCAATATCTAATAACATCACTGAATGTATCATTGTTCCAAGGACATCACACATATGGCCATCTAGATTTATGCTATCAGATTTTGAAATGAATTCAACTTCATTCATGATTTAAGCAAAGATGCTTTTTAAATATTTAAATCAAAGCATTACTTGGCACATGAAGCAAACGCTGTTAAGTTAAAAAAACACACACACAGAAATCACCCCCCCCTTACCTACTTTACCTTACTGCGAAAGTAAGTTTAACTTTTATCAGTTCAATTGAGAACTAAAGGCTATAGACAATTTCATACCCCTTCCACCCATATAACCTTTTCTGCACTGTACCCTACAAAGGTCGCTTTAAGATTTCTCTGTACACTGAGGCAATTTATGTCTTTGTATCCTGTTTCTTTTAATCAAACTGTCTTCCCTACTCCTTCATACTGAGATATTCAGGTTTATTCTTTCCAAAACACTATAATACTTACTAGACAGAGTGAGCAACTAAGCCCTCACTCATGGGCACAAGAAAAACCAACTGGCACCAGGAGGTGCTTTGTTTTTTGAGTACAGGACAATATAAATAAAAAAATCAGAAAATCTAGCTCTAAAATACACCCAAAGAAACAAAAGTTAACTACCTTAAGTCTGATATCTTCAGTAAAAATACAGAAAACGATGGGGAGAACAATATGATCATTTCATTGTTTGAAAACCTGTTTCTGTGATATAACAGAGCACTGGATGTTATGAGCAACTGACAAATTACTGAACTCTCCCTCTGAAACTAATAATATACTATATGTTAATTAATTGTATTTAAGTATTAATTTTAATTTTTAAAAAGATTTTATTTATTTGACAGAGAGAACAGGAAAGCATAAGCAGAGGAAGTGGCAGAAGGAGATGGAGAGGGAGAAGCAGGCTCCTGGCTGAGCAGGGAGCCCAACGTGGTGCTGGATCCCAGGACCCTGGGGTTATGACCTGAGCTGAAGGCAAATACTTAACCCAATGAGCCACCAAGGTGCCCCGAATTAAAATTTAAAAAAAAAAAAAAAAAAAAAGCAGTAGCTGTCTCTTGAGAGAATAAGTCCTTTGCAGGTGATTTTGATCAAATTTTAAAATAAAGCAAAATTCACCATTAAGTAACCAAGGTAAAAGGGATGCCTGGCTGGCTCAGTCAGTTAAGAGTCTATCTGACTCTTGATTTTGGCGAGGGTCATAATTCCAGGGTCTTGCGATTGAGCTGAGTTGGTCTCTGTGTTGGATGTGGAGCCTGCTTAAGGGTCTCTCTCTGGGGTACCTGAGTGGTGCAGCTGGTTAAGGAGCTGACTCCTGGTTTCAGCTCAGGTTATGATCTCAGGGCCCTGAGATCAAGCCCTGAATCCAGCTCCGCGCTTAGCATGGAGTCCTTGATTCTCTCCCTCAGTTCCTCCCCACTGCATGCACGCGCGCGCACACACACACATACTCTCTCTCACAAATGAATCTTAAAAAAAAAAAAAAAAGATTCTTGATGGTGCCTGGGGGGCTTAGTCAGTTAAGCATCCGCCTTCAGCTCAGGTTCTGATCCCAGGGTCCTAGAATCAAGCCCTGCATCCAGCTCCCTGCTCAGTGGGGAGTCTGCTGCTCTCCCTCTGCCCCTCACCCCACTCATGCTTGATCTCTCTCAAATAAATAAAATCTGGAAAAAAAAAAAAAAAAGATGCTCTGGGCGTCTGGGTGGCTCAGTGGGTTAAAGCCTCTGTCTTCAGCTCGGGTCATGATGCCAGGGTTCTGGGATAGAGCCCCACATCAGGCTCTCTGCTCAGTGGGGAGCCTGCTTCCCCACCTCTCTCTCTCTCTCTGCCTGCCTCTCCGTCTACTTGCGATCCCTGTCAAATAAATAAAATATTTTTTTAAAAAAAGATTCTCTCCCTTTCTGCACCCCGCGCCTGCTTGCACTATCTCAAAAACAAACAAAAAAAATCAATAAAAAAATAAGTCAAAATAGGATTAAGCCCAAGTCAGAAGTGAAACTAAGATGTTCATCAGAAAAACACCAGGAGGTGCTTTCTTTTTTGAGTACAGGACAATATAAATAAAAAATCAGAAAATCAAGCTCTAAAATACACCCAAAGAAACAAAAGTTAACTTTTTGTTAATTTTTGTTAAAAAATCTTTTTTTGAAGATTTAATTTATTTATTTTATGGACAGAGAGCAAGGAACACAAGCAGGGGGAGCAACAGAGGGAGAGGAAGAAGCAGGCTCCCCACTCAGCAAGGAGCCCTATGTGAGTGAGACTCAATCCCAGGACCCTGTGATCATGACCTGAGCCAAAGGCAGACTCTACCAACTGAGCCACCCATACAATTTACGTTTTGAGAACTATAGCAAATGCTAATTCTCATTGAAGTCCAACTAAACCCCATACCATCACTAAAACAATTTAAATCTAAAAATACTGACACAGAACAAAGAAACCCAAGACAAATATGATGATATATTTTAAGTTATAGAAAAGCACAGAGGGAACCCAATTTTTAACCAAACTGTTAACACCTGCTTGTGTGCATAACTAATATTCTACTTCTAAGTTAGAATTTTCTTCACACAAACATGTGTTACTTTCATTAAAAAAAAAAAAAAAATTCCAATATAACACATTTCCTTTATGAATATGTTGGCCTGGTTACATTTCCTGGTGTATCTATTAGGAAGATGACTGCTTAAGAACCTTGAATATATTTTATACAATTATTTTTAATGAAAAAGGGGGGGAAGTGTTTACAAAATAATGCAACCGTAAGGCTTTTTAAGGAAGTTATTTTAAAAAATAAAAACTGTAAGATAACAGCTAAATAGCTCACAGCTACATATAAGATTCTAAAATTATGAAGGTATCTTTTGAGTTTCACAAAAAAGTGTCATATAAATGCAAACCACAAGTTTTTTTTAAAAAAGGAATTTCTAGGGGCACCTAGGTGGCTCAGTCATTAAGGGTCTGCTTAGGCTCAGGTCATGATCCCAGGGTCCTGGGATTGAGCCCTCACTGGGCTCCCTGTTCAGCGGGGAGCCTGCTTCCTCCTCTCCCAACTCCCCCTGCTTCTATTCCCTCTTTCACTGTCTCTCTCTGTGTGTCAAATAAGTAAATAAAATCTAAGAAGAAAAAAAAATTCTGGGCGCCTGGGTGGCTCAGTGGGTTAAGCCGCTGCCTTCAGCTCAGGTCATGATCTCAGGGTCCTGGGATCGAGTCCCGTGTCGGGCTCTCTGCTCAGTGGGGAGCCTGCTTCCCTTTCTCTCTCTCTGCCTGTCTCTCCGACTACTTGTGATTTCTCTCTGTCAAATAAATAAATAAAAATCTTTAAAAAAAAAAAAAGAAAGAAAGAAAAAAAAATTCTGTGAGATTAAAGATGCACAAATGAACGCATACCATCCTTAAAACTTATCATATAGAATTCTTTACTCAAAAACATGTTGGTCTAACAATTTTGTGCTACTTCAGTCATTTCTTAAGTACATACTTCCTTAATGTTGCAATATTTGGCAATGAGTTTTCTCCACAAAATGAAACTATAACCAATTCTCACCTAGCCAAGATAAGACTAATCTGTACATTCCAGCAATGCTCTCCCCTCCCGTCCACCCCCATAAACAAGTCACTGTATTGAAAGATATACTGGAATTACTTGTTCTTCTTAACTGGACCTGTACTTTGACCAAAATATTAACAGCAATAAAACTACCCCAAAACTCTTAGCCAATCATTAAAAAGTATGTCTACTAAAGTGTGGCACAAAGAAATATTTATATTTTAAGTTAAAGACACTAGATTCCATGATCTCAAATTGAGAAAAAAAAATGCAGAAAGGAGACTGGGATGAAAAAGTATTCTCAGATGGATAAAATTTCACACAGAGTATTTTTCTTTCTCATGGTTTCCTTTATCTTTCAATTTTCCACCAGGAAGCTTAAAATACAACTTCGTAATTACTTAAAAATAATTTAAATTGAGTGCTTATTGTGTTCCAAGCATAACACTAAGTGACTCCATACATTTTTGTAACATAAACCTTACAATTACCCTCCATTTTTTCAAATGCAGCATCTGAGGTTCAGAAATGTCCCCAGAGTCACAGAAGTAGAAGAGGATGCAAAACCCCAGGTCTTATGGAAAAATTAGATCCCTCACACACACCTGAAGCAAATATAAAATGGTGTAGCTGCTCTGGAAAAGTTTTGTTAATTCCTTAAAGTGTTAAATATAGTTAACACAGAACCCAACAATTCTACTCCTAAGTATTTATTTACCCAAGACAATTAAAATTACATGCCCATACAAAAACTTGTTTCCAAATGTTCACAGCAGCATTACTTATAACAGTCAAAAGAGTGGAAACAATCAGATTTCCACCAAATGTGAATGCATAAACAAAATGTGGTATATCCATAGAAAGGAGTTACTTTTCAGCCTTAAAAAGGATATAATATGATATAATATGAACCTTTAAAACATTATGCTACAGTGAAAGAAGCTAGGCACTAAAGGACACATTGTATGATTACATTATGTGAACTATCCTGAACAGACAAACCCACAGAAACTAAAAGTAGATGAGTGGTTACAGAAGAACTAGGGAAGAAAGGGAGCAGTAACCACCAATGGGTACAGAGTTTCTTTCAGGGCTGATGAAAATGTTCTAGAATTAAGACAGTGGTGATAGTGGGGGCACCTGGGTGACTCAGTTGGTTAAGCCTTCAACTCCTGATTTCAGCTCAGGTCATGAACTCACAGTGGTGGACTGAGCCCCTACTGGGCTCTTTGCTGGGCATGGAGCCTGCTTAAGATCTCTCTCCCTCTGCACACGCATGCACGCACACTCTTCTTCGCTCTTTTTAAAAAAAGAAAAGACAGTGGCAATGATGACACAAGTTTGTGAATATAGCAAAACCACTAAACTATATACTTTAAAGGGATAAATTTTATGTTATATGAATTATATCTCAATTTTTTTAAATTAAAAACAAAAACCAAAAAACCCCTAAATCTATACCAGAGCTCTCAAATGGTATTTATTTGCCTTTAGGTTTTTCTGGTGGACACACTGTATCTTAGTATTTTATCTAATTCTTCAGAAGTCTGACCATCAAATCTAAAAGTAAGGCTACCAGATGTACAGAAAAGTAATTATAAGCTTAGGTTTTACTTCTACCCAATAGATCAGAAATATCTGCACTTGGAGCAATGCGTTAATTAGCAGCAAATTACCAAAGTCTGAGAGCCATTTGCAATAATGCCAGAGGGTAGAACTAAAAATGTACTTTTATCAACTTCTAGTGGCATCAAACTAAAGATTTTTGCCTTTTCTATTGTTTCTTTGTATAACATAACTAATCAGAAGGGCTTTTTTTTTTAAAAGGCTGGCAATTATGTTTTCAACTAATGACCTGAGAAAATGCTCATAATAAGCTAAGTCAAAAAGAAAGAACATAAATTTCCTCTTAAAAGCCTGACAATAGGGGCGCCTGAGTGGCTCAGGGGGTTAAAGCCTCTGCCTTCGGCGCAGGTCATGATCTCAGGGTCCTGGAATCGAGCCCCGCAATGGGCTCTCTGCTCAGCAGGGAGCCTGCGTCCCTCTCACTCTCTCTCTCTGCCTGCCTCTCTGCCTACTTGTGATCTCTGTGTATCAAATAAATAAATAAAATCTTGAAAACAAAAAAAAGCCTGACAATAACTATAATAAATGTTAACAATAGTATAATGGTGGAATTAGTTATTCCTTCCCATATTTTTAAAATTTCTTAAAAAGGAACATCTTGTTTTTAGAAGGGGAGTATTTTTTAGATTTTAAAAATTAAAAATAACGGAGGGCGCCTGGGTGGCTCAGTGGGTTAAGCTGCTGCCTTCGGCTCAGGTCATGATCTCAGGGTCCTGGGATCGAGTCTCGCATCGGCCTCTCTGCTCAGCATGGAGCCTGCTTCTCTCTCTCTCTCTGCCTACCTCTCCATCTACTTGTGATCTCTGTCTGTCAAATAAATAAAAATCTTAAAAAAAAAAAAAATTAAAAATCACGGGCGCCTGGGTGGCTCAGTGGGTTAAGCTGCTGCTTTCGCCCCAGGTCAGGATCTCAGAGTCCCGCCCTGGGCTCTCTGCCCCGCAGGGAGCCTGCTTCCTCCTCTCTCTCCCTCTCTGCCTACTTGTGATCTCTCTCTCTCTGTCAAATAAATAAATATTTTTAAAAGATTTAAAAATCACATAATAAATGTATTTACAAAATGTGCCAGGGAGTGGCTCAGTTGGTTAAGCGACTGCCTTCAGCTCAGGTCATGATCCTGGAGTTCCAGGATCAAGTCCACATGGGGCACCCTGCTTGGCAGGGAGTCTGCTTCTCCCTCTGACACTCCCCCCTTCTCACGCTCGCTCGCACGCGCGCTCCCTCGCTCACTCACTCACTCTCTCTCCTCCCTCTCTCTCATTCTCTCTCTCTCAAATAAATAAAATCTTTTATAAATATATATATATATAGGGGCGCCTGGGTGGCTCAGTGGGTTAAAGCCTCTGCTTTCGGCTCAGGTCATGATCCCAGAGTCCTGGGATCGAGCCCCACATCGGGCTCTCTGCTCCGCAGGGAGCCTGCTTCCTCCTCTCTCTCTGCCTGTCTCTCTGCCGACTTGTGATCTCTATCAAATAAATAAAGATCTTTAAAAATATATATATATATATATATATTGGGGCGCCTGGGTGGCTCAGTGGGTTAAGCCGCTGCCTTCAGCTCGGGTCATGATCTCAGAGTCCTGGGATCGAGCCCTGCATCAGGCTCCCTGCTCAGTGTAGAGCTTACTTCTCTCTCCCCCTTCGCACTCTCTTGCTCTCTCTCTCTCAAATAAATAAAATCCTTTAAAAAAAAAAAAAACATGCTAGGGAAAAGGCATGAAATCCCACTCTATAGCTTGAAGACTCACTTACAATATTAGTAATATTTTTCAAATTGGCAAATAGAGGAACCTCTCCGGTCCCCACAAAACCGCAGTCACATATAAGACAATACAGAATTACACTGTTATTAGCAATCCTTTAAAAAGCAACATTTTCTCAGCTTTTCAATGGGAAAAAAAACTTACAAGTTCAAAGAGCTTAGTATTAATAATTCCTCTACAGAACACATTAGTGTTTTCCAACATAAACAAAACTTGGGGAGCCATTTCCCAAAATTACACAGATCAAGACACTGGAGATCAGTCTAAAAATAAGGTAATGCAGGGCTACATGAAATATCTAAAATGGGAAACTGTTCATCTTTGAATTTAAGCTCAATAATATCATTCAATAATATCATTCACCTGAGTGATTTCTCAAAAAAACCTAAACAGACAATTTCCGTTCATCTATACTTTAAGCAACATTACATTTAAAACACTGCATTGGTTTTTAATTAGTTAACTACAAGCTGTAACTTCAAACACCTTTTAAAATTATTTGAACTTCTGGGAGAACAAGTGTAGGAATAAAATGTTAACTTCACAGTACTTTGGCAAACTAGATTCATGTGCTAACTGCTATCTTTCACTTAAAAAGGATAAAGACTGGAGACACCTGGGTGACTCAGTGAGTTAAACCTCTGCCTTCGGCTCAGGTCGAATTCTCAGGGTGCTGAGATCGAGCCCCACAAAGGGATCTCTGCTTAACCGGGAGCCTGCTTCTCTCTCTCTCTCTCTCTCTGCCTGCCTCTCTAACTGCTTGTGATCTCTGTCAAATAAATAAATAATATCTTTAAAAAAAAAAAAAAAGGGATAAAGTCTGAAAAAGTCACTGACTCAAGAAGGTATGAATTTTATGTAAGCCTAATAAAGAAAAAGTGCACTTATCTGTCAGAGAACATTAATATGAGAAAAGCAATCATTAACTCAATTCTAAACTTGAACACAAGCAGAGAGAGACCTTGAGAGTGATTATTTATGCATTCACTTCACAAAGTTGGACAAACAAAAAATCAATTATCAAACTTCCATTTCACCTCTTTCCCTACCCATGCAATATCCTCCCCTAAGGTTATGCTTCATTTGATGAGTAAACTTGACTTTATAACTTTAGTGTTTTTAATCAAGGAAACCTAATCACCCCAAAATTAAAGAGCAAAACAAGAATAGGAAACCAGAGTAATAAGATATTTAATATAAAAAAAAGTAATTCCAAATCATGACTTCTATCTCTTGCATAAACACACAAAATTAAATGCTTTTCCATTTTCTTTCAACCGTTATTTTTTGGGGATAAGGGGAGAAATGCTCCCCTAATACAGTAAATTCAGTAAAGTGCTTATAGCATAACTCTACCTTTCTTCTCCCTCTGAAACTTTAAGCCATCACCAAAGACTTATAGTACAAAACACAGCAATTCATTTACAATAAATATTAAGTAAAAAGACATACATAGTACATTTCCAGGAACACAACTAGTTCCTGGAAACCAGGTACTAGTTAATTTCTTTAAGGAACAGCCTGGAAATTCATTTATCACAGTCCAAAGTCCTCCCAATGACTTCAGATCCTTTTCAGACTGTCAACTTTCAGCCACCTTAAGAACTTAATATGCTTGCCCTCCTTTAAAAATTGTCTCTATAAATGAAATCTAAAAAAGTTTTAAAGAGAAAAAATTTTGATTTATCTTTATGAAAAAATTAACTATTCCATGAATTGTAAAGAAGACAGAAATAACAGAAAGGAACTAAATGTGTAATCTTCATACACCTCGAATTACTACTGAATCTAGCTTTGGAAAACTTTCAAAGAACTAAAGTAGAACTAGAACTAGAAAACTAGAAAATACAACTTTTCCTCCCCACTCCACAAAAACAAGCTTCTGAATAACCAAATTTCAACATTTAAATTAGAGGAGCTCCTTTTCGCATTACTGAGGTCCACAGAGCTTAGCTGTGATGTAGAGACGACTCACAGTAATATGGGGGAGGGACTGCTTTACATCACCCAAGTGACAAGCCCCTTCTCCCTCAGCTGAAAAACCAACCAAACAAACAAAAAACTGGCGTAGAAAAGTAGCTTTTAAAAGCTTATTTTCCACAAGAATCTTTTTTAAAACCCTTTGTAATTATTACTGAACAAGGCTATCCTAAAATTAAGGGTCCCGAAGTTCAGTTACTAGGAATTTCTTATCGGCTTAAAAAATTAAAAGTCTTTTTGTTAAACCTTAACCAGCTAGATAAAAATCAGTTTGAAAACCAAAGACAGTAAACCAAACGTACTTAGTTTTTTGAGAGTGGCCAAAAAGTGACTGAAGATTGAAACTCAGTTTTCAGGAACAGTAATAAGGAAAAGAACACGAAGTGGAATCCAGCGCAAAGTAAGTTGGGAGAAGTGAGCGCTGAGGACTCCGGACTCTTCTGCAACCGAGGGTGCTCCCTTGCCACCGCTCTGGGCCTGGTCACTTCCTGCCTCGGGCGGCTCCGGGCTCCCGGCGACCGCTCGCTCCACGTACCACTGGAGTGTGCAGAGTGTGTACACGGAGCAGAAAGGGGGAGGAGGAAGGCTGGAGTAGTTCTGCCTGCGTCCTGACCGCTGCCCACACCGGAGAAGCAGGAGCCAGACCGCACTCTCAGAATGGGCCCCGCCAGTGCCTTCCGGGCTCAGCGAGATCAGAAGAGTTCGCTTCCCCCACATCTCCGCCCAATCCTGTCTGATTTCAGTAACATCAAGGAGAGAAAGCCAAAGCCAGAGGAAGAAACCTTGTCCCGCGGCCCTGCCCGGCTTCTTAGACAGATCTGGGGCGACCGTCCACCTTTCGCCCCATTGTTCCCCCTTAAGAATTCCTCCTGACCCCGAGCCGCCGCCCCTCCCCCCACCACAGCGGGCGGGGGGGGACAAACAGGCCCCGAGGCCGCCCCAAGCACTGAGACCCCGCCTGCCCTCAAGCCGTCGGGCCGTCACTCACCCATCAAAATGCGCATCTGCTTCTTGCCGAAGAGGCGGGAGAAAAGGGAGGAGATAGTGAGGCCCATGGCAGTAGTGGCACTTGCGATGGGCAGGAGCAGAAGGGGGTTTGGGGCGTCCCCGGGCCTTCTCCTTTCACGCTCCCAACAAACTGAGCGAAGGAAGAGGAGCTGAGGGAGAAAGAGGGCGGCAGAGACGGCTCGCTAGCCGGCGTGTCGGGCGAAGCTCCAGAACGCGAACTAACGGGGCGAGGACCTGCTCGACGACTGGCGCGGCGGCTCCGGGTCTGGCGTTTTAGGCTTCTGCTATGCCACGTCACGCGGTAGCAGCGGCGACTCCAGCAGCTGCCCGGCCCCTCCAACGCGGACAGAATCGCGTCACCGCGGCCCCAACCCCCTGCGCTTCCGGTGCTGGCCGAACCACTGCGCCTGCGCACGAAAGGGATAGGCCAGTTCCGCCGACGTGATCCTCCGGCCGCCGTCTCCTCCCGGACGTGGACCAGCGCGGCGAAGTCAACTGGCACATGCGTACTGAGAGACGGTCGAAGTCCCACAATGCTTCGATGGGTCACGTCCAATCAGATTATAGGCGAAACGCTTCCGTCCGGATAAATACATCCAGGAGGTTGTAGTCCTTACTTCCGGAAAGGCGCTCTATGCATTGTGGGTTAGGAAGTGAAGCCCGGTTCCTCCTACCCTTTGAGCGTCCTGCTCTTAAATGCTATGCGCGCTGGGGATTCCCCGGTCCACTACGGTACACGTTTCCTGCGCGGCAGCAAACACTTGGCCTAGTGGAGAGGTGAAGATGGGCCTTGCTTTCCCAGGAGATAAGTGGTTAAAAGTTGTGCTGACATAGAGGCTGTGGCCTAGGCGCGTTGAGCCGTCCATTCCGGGTCATACTGAATATCCCTAATCCTGTGTCAAAACAAGAGAGCTCCGATTTAATGTTCATGGACTAGTGCAGCTTTTTAAGAGAAGCCGAGGAAGGATTGCGTTTCTTTTATCATTTCTCTCCCTGAAGCATGGAAAACTTAATTCCTTATGTTAAGAAAGTGGAAAGCCTCGTTCTTAAAATTTTTATCATCTTAATGTTTTTCTGATTACAAAATGAGGTATACGTCTTGTAAAAAAAAAAAATTTTAAGCACATTCCCCGTAATTTCCTCCATATCCCCATATTTCCTTTATACCGTTGGTGCAGTTCAAGGTTAGTAGCTTGCCCTACCTATACCCCTACCTTAGTTAAGTCATTATCACCCAGCCTTAAGACCTAATTAAAAATTTTAACTGACTTGGGAAATACTTTCTTGATCTCTCTAGATGAATTACTCAGGCTCAAAGAATCACAACCACTCTTTTTTTTTTTTTTAAAGATTTTATTTATTCATTTGACAGAGAGAGATCACAAGTAGACAGAGAGGCAGGCAGAGAGAGAGAGAAGGAAGCAGGCTCCCCGCTGAGCAGAGAGCCCGATGCGGGACTCGATCCCAGGACCCTGAGATCATGACCTGAGCCGAAGGCAGCGGTTTAACCCACTGAGCCACCCAGGCGCCCCCACAACCACTCTTAATAGTTTAAATTTCACATTTTAAAAAATATTTATTTATTTGACGGAGAGAGCACAAGCAGGCAGGGAGGCAGGCAGAGAGGGAGGGGAAGCTGGCTCCCCGCTGAGCAGAGAGCCCGATGCTGGGCTCGATCCCAGAACCCGGAGACCATGACCTGAGCCATAGGCAGAGGCTCAACCCACTGAACCATCCAGGCACCCCTTCACATATATTATTGAGTTTTTCCCCCCTCCCACCCAACTTGTCTGAAAACGTATGCCATTTCTGTAAGCCGTTATATTTCCTGGAGTTGGCACACCGTGATATTCAAGTATGGTTGAGTGATCGAGGGGATGGCTGACTAAACTATATTATATCCATACAACATAATGCTATCAGAAATTAGAATAATGTAGAATTATAAATTCTGATGAAAAGTTCTCCAAGATACAGTAAGTGGAACATGCCAAATAATGACTAAGTACTGTAAAACAGTATAATAATGTAGATTTCCTCTGGGTATTTGTGTCTGTAAATGCAGAACAAGAATTTTTAAGTAGCATCTGCAATAGGGATGGTCGTTACCTGTTTAACCTGTTTGGAGGCAGGACGAGGCCTTCCCAGGAAGTAATGGAACCTGGTTTTGGTGCAGTAATCAGAAGAACTTAATCTGTACTTTAAACATTTTACATTTAAACAGAAGAACTTAATCTGTACTTTAAAAATTTTGCTTTTATTGAAATGCAATAAAATACACCAATTTTAACTGTACAATTGTATGAATATAAACAAATGTATACAGTAGCATAGCCAACACCATAATTATGATAGCAGTCATTTCTATTACCCCCGAAAGTTCCCTTATGCTCCTTTGTACTCATCCTCTTCCCTCACCCCAGCCCTTGGCCAAACACTGATCCGTCACAACAGCTTTGCCCTTGTCAAAATCTCATATAAATGAAATCATACAATATGTAGTCTTTTGTGGATAGCTTTTTTCCCTCCTAGCATAATGATTTTGAGATTCATCTATGTTATGGCGTGTATCAATATTTTCTTTTTCACTACTGAGTAGTATTCCACTATGGATATACCACAGTTTCTTTTATGTATTCACCAATTCAACAATTTGTAAACTTTGGGTTGTTTAAAGTATTGAGCTTTAGAGTGCCTCAGTGGCTCAGTCATTAAGTGTCTGCCTTCAGCTCAGGTCATGATCCCAGGGTCCTGGAATTAAGCCCCACATTGGGCTCCTTGCTTGCTGGGAAGCCTGCTTCTCCCTCTCCCACTCCCCTTGCCTGTGTTCCCTCTCTCGCTGTCTCTCTCTGTCACTCTCTGTCAAATAAGTAAATACAATCTTTTTAAAAATTAAAAAAATTGGACTTATGAATAAGATTGAACATTTGAGGGGCACCTGAGTGGCTCAGTGGGTTAAAGCCTCTGCCTTCGGCTCAGGCCATGATCTCAGGGTCCTGGGATCGAGCCCTGCATCGGGCTCTCTGCTCAGCCGGGAGCCTGCTTCCCCCTTTTTCTCTCTGCCTGCCTCTCTGCCTACTTATGATCTCTGTCTGTCAAATAAATAAATAAAATCTTTAAAAAAAAAAAAAGATTGAACATTTGAGTACAAGTGTTTATATATCTGTATTAATTTATTTTTACAAGAAGTATTTATCCATGTATTATGTATATAATTTAAAAGTAATCTTTGGCTTTGATAAATGAGTCAACCACTGTTTGACATACATTCTTCCATATTTTCCTCCCTGAAATACTAACATCTCTATATAAATGTTAAAGGGATTTTATATTGCTAAGCAACTCCTTTTCAATTTAATAATATACTATGGAGGGCGCCTGGGTGGCTCAGTGGGTTAAGCCGCTGCCTTCGGCTCAGGTCATGATCTCAGGGTCCTGGGATCGAGTCCCGCATTGGGCTCTCTGCTCAGCAGGGAGCCTGCTTCCTCCTCTCTCTCTGCCTGCCTCTCTGCCTACTTGTGATCTCTGTCTGTCAAATAAATAAATAAAACCTTTAAAAAAAAATAATATACTATGGACATTTAAAAATATCAGTATTTATAGATTCAACTCATTCTTTTTTTTTAAATATTTTATTTATTTATTTGACAGATCACAAGTAGGCAGAGAGAGAGGGAGAAGCAGGCTCCCCACTGAGCAGAGAGCCCAATGCAGGGCTCGATCCCAGGACCCTGAGATCATGACCTGAGCTGAAGGCAGAGGCTTAACCCACTGAGCCACCCAGGCACCCCAACAACTCACTCTTTTTAAGACCTGCATTCAAGGGGCGCATGGGTGGCTTAGTTGTTAAGGATCTGCCTTCGGCTCAGGTCCGTGACTCCAGGGTCCTGGGATCCAGCCCTGCATCAGGGTCCCTACTCAGTGAGGAGTCTGCTTCTCCCTCTTCCACTCCTCCTGCTTGTGTTCCCTCTCTCATTGTCTCTGTCAAATAAATAAATAAAACCATTGTTTTAAAAAACTGCGTTCCTTTATAGCTACATAAAATAACTTACTTAACTGATCTATAAAATTGTAAAACATGCATATTCTTCTATCTAAAAATTCCACTTCCAGGAATTTATGGTAATGAAAATTTTTCTCAAGTTTGTTATGTTCAGGGGCACCTGGGTGGCTCAGTCGATTAAGTGTCCAACTCTTTGATTTCAGCAGGGGCCCTGATCTCAGGATGGTGAGATGGAGCCCCAAGGTGGGCTCAGCTCTCAGTGCCTTCTCTCTAAATAAATGAATAATAAATAAAATAAATAAATAAGATCTTTTTTTTTAAAAAGTTTGTCCCATTCAAACAATGTTCATCATAGCATTGTTTGTAATGGAGAAACTGGAAACATCATTTTTTTAAAAAATATTTAAGTCACCATTTGCCTTTGCTGATCACTAATCCAGATATCCCAATTTTGCTTTTGCTACAATTTTATAAATTCACAAGGATAAGTTAAGACAGTAATTAGACCCATTGCCAGGATAAGTATTAATTGCTTTCTAACAGTTCTATCCTAGGAGGTTCTATAGTTGCTTATTTCAACTCATGCATTCTGCAGGATGGAGTTGATTAAGAAAAATATGAAAAGTTTTAAAAAGAGTAAGATATTTTGTATGTTTGAAGGCCGCCTGAGTATAGCTCCATTTGGTAGAACTATACTTAAACTGTTATTTCTCAGAATGCCCTGGGCAGTCAAAAGGAAAAACTTTACTCTGGTGGACAATAAGGTAAAGCAATTTTGTATACTACACTAGGTTTATTCTGCCCTTTTTAAAAGTCCAGATATTCCAGCAATAACAAGCAAGATGAAATTAAATGTAATTAAATGTTCAACATTTAAAGAGCACCAGGAAAATGCAAAGAGAAAGCAATATTTTTGTACTTAGACTTTAAACTTTTTCAGCAATTTAATAGAAATGTTTATTAATTTCTGGTGTAAAGCCAAATACTATTTAATTTTGTAATAACTAAAAGTCTATACAGTTACCTGAGAGATTTGCATTTTCCTAGAATTTAACTTAAATGGAATTAAAGACTGTATCTTCCTTGAAAAGAACCTTCTTTTTTTTTTTTTAAGATTTTATTTATTTATTTGTCAGAGAGAGAGCAAGTGAGAGCGAGCACAGGCAGACAGAGTGGAAGGCAGAGTCAGAGGGAGAAGCAGGCTCCCTGCGGAGCAAGGAGCCTGATGTGGGACTCGATCCCAGGACGCTGGGATCATGACCTGAGCCGAAGGCAGCTGCTTAACCAACTGAGCCACCCAGACGTCCTGAAAAGAACCTTCTTTTGTACTGGAAGTACATGTAATAAGTTGCTTACCAGCTGAGTAACTTAAAATTGCATTTTGGAGGCTTGTTAGATTAAAAAAAAAAATCCTTGTACCCTTTAAGTCTTTTTGAATTTTATATAGAATTCCTTAAAACAATGTTCACCTGATTATATGTCTTCCCGAGTTGATTCTAATGCCTGTTTCTATCAGCCAGATTAGAAAAACTCATAATTCATAAGATAGTAGCCAGAGTGCTCAAGAAGGTCTTGCCTCAATCATGAAGAATAGTTACTGCCAAACTGAGCATTGGTAGTTGGGATGCAAAATGATGCAGCCACTGTGGAAAACAGTATGGAGGTTCCTCAAAAGTTAAAAATAGAGCTACCCTATGATCTAGCAAGTGCACTACTAGTATTTACCCAAAGAATACAAAAATATAATTTGAAGGGCTACATGCACCCTGATGTTTATAACAGCATTATCAACAATAGCCAAATTATGGAAAGAGCCCAGCTGTCCATTGACTGATGAATGGATAAATATGTATTATCTATATACAATGGAATATTACTCAGTCATAAAAAAAGAATGAAAGCTTGCCATTTGCATTGACATGGATGGAGCTAGAGAGTATTATGCTAAGTGAAATAAGTCCATCAGAGAAAGAGAAATACCATATGACTTTGCTGTATGTGAAATTTAAGAAATGAAACTAATGTTCATGGGGGAGAAAAAAGACAGAGGCAAACCAAGAATCAGATTCTTTTATTAACATATAATGTATTATTTGTTTCAGGGGTACAGGTCTGTGATTCTTCGGTCTTACACATTTCACAGCGCTCACTACATCATATAATCTCCCCAGTGTCCATCATCCAGCCACCCCATTGTTGTAATTGGCAAGATTTCTGGTTTTTGGTGGCTGCATGGTATTCCGTAATACACACACACACACACACACACACACACCCCACATCTTCTTTATCCATTCACCTGTTGATGGACATCTAGTTTCCTTCCATAGTTTGGCTATTGTGGACATCACTGCTATAAACATTGGGGTGCATGTGCCCCTTCTGGGTCATAGCGTAGCTCTATTTTCAACTTTTTGAGGAAACTCCATACTGTTTTTCAGAGTGGCTGTATCAGCTTGCATTCCCACCAACAGTGTAGGAGGGTTCCCCTTTCTCTGCACCCTTGTCAACACCTGTTGTTTCCTGACTTACTAATTTTATCCATTCTGACTGGTGTGAAGTGGTATCTCACCATGGTTTTGACTTGTATTTCCCTGATGCCAAGTGATGTGGAGTACTTTTTCAGGTCTCTGTTGGCCATTTGGATGTCTTTTTTTGCAGATATACCTGTTCATGTCTTCTTTGCATTTCTTGATTGGATTATTTGTTCTCTGGGTGTTGAGTTTGATAAGTTCTTTATAGATTTTGGATACTAGCCTTTTATCTGATAAGACATTTACAAATATCTTCTCCCATTCTGTTGGTTGGCTTTTGGTTTTGTTGACTGTCTCCTTTGCTGTGCAAAAGCTTTTGATCTTGATGAAGTCCCAGTAGCTCATTTTTGCCCTTTTGTCTTTGGCGATGAAGAAACAGATTCTTGACTATATAGAACAAACTGATGGTTACCAGAAGGGAAGTGGGTGGGGGTGGGTTAAATAGGTGATGGGGATTAAGGGGGGCACTTGAGATGAGCACCAGATGATGTATGGAAGTATTAAATCACTAAATTGTATACCTGAAATGAATATTACACTGTGTGTTCACTAACTGTGATTTAAATAAACTTTAAATAAACTGAGCACTGCTTTGGACCTACCTAACAAATCATAAAAGAACTGAAAGGATCAAATCATTTCCAAGTAACTTAACTGATTTATAGAACAAAGCTCAAGATTTATAAGAATACAAAAATATCCAATACCCAACAAGGTAAAATTCTGGCATCTAATCTAAAATTACCAGGTATGCAAAGAGTCAGGACACATGACCCATAATAATGAGATAACCAGTGAAACCAACTCAGAACTGACACAATGTTATCTTAAATATAAATAGAGACATGGAAGACATAAGATACACATGCATCAAGTTTCTAGAAATAAAAATTACAATGTCTGAGATGAAAAATAGACTAGATGGAATTAAATAGCAGATTAGACTATACAGAAGACTAATGAACTTAAAGGCTTAGCATCAGAAACTATCCAGAATGAAAGACAGAGAGACAGAAGAGTAATAAAACAGGACAAAAACATGAAGAGTATCCATGAGCTGTAAGGGCATAACTACACTAAAATAATAAAACAGAGTTATAGCCAATAGTCCCACAAAGGAGATAAGTAAGATAAAAAAAAATAGCCCATTAATTCATAAGTAGTCAGATTAAAAAGGAAAAGGGGAATAAAGAGGAGATTAAGACACAGAGAACAAATAGCAAGATAACAGATTCCAGGGACGCCTGGGTGGCTCAGTTGGTTGGACGACTGCCTTCGACTCAGGTCATGATCCTGGATTCCCGGGATCGAGTCCCACATCGGGCTCCCAGCTCCATGGGGAGTCTGCTTCTCTCTCTGACCTTTTCCTCGCTCATGCTCTCTCTCACTGTCTCTCTCTCAAATAAATAAATAAAATATTTTAAAAAAATAACACTTCTAATTAACCCATGGATCCATCTAAGAACTCAAAAAGGAAATTATAAGGTATTTTGAAATGAATGAAAATAAATACAAAATCTATCAGAATTTATGGGATGCTACTAAAGCAATACTTAGGGGGAAATGTAAGCACTAAAAACCTACATTAGAGAAGAGGAAAAGATCTCAGATCAATGACCTCAGCTTCCACGTTGAGAAACAAAAAACAAACAAACAAAAAAAGAACAACCACCAAAACGAAAACAAAGTAAGCAAAAGAAAGACAACAGTCGTAATCAGTGAAATGGAAAATAGAAAAATAGAGAAAAAATAACCAAAATCTAATTCTTTGAGAAGATTAATAAAATTCATAAGCCTCCAATATCAGGAATGAGAAAGGTTCTCATCCCTATAGTTCCTACAGATAGTGAAACAATAATGAGAGAATATTATGAGTAATTTTATGCCCATAAGTGCAACAGCTTAAATAAAACTGGCAAATTTCTGGGGCACCTGTGTGGCTCAGTGGGTTAAGCATCTGCCTTGGTTGGGTTCAGTTTATGATCTCGGGATCCTGGGGTTGAGCCCCACTGTTACAGGCTCTCTGCTCAGCGGGGAGTCTGCCTCTCCCTATCCTTCTACCTCTCCCCACTGCTCCTGCTCCCTCTCCCTCATATACTCTCTCTCTCAAATACATACATAAATTCTTAAAAAAATAATAATAAAGAAACTGGGAAAATTTTTGAAAGACATAGACTACCAAAGCTCATTCAAGAAGGAACAGGCAAACTTAACAGCCTTGTATCCATTTTTTTAAATTGAGTGTGAACACCTTTCCACAAAGAAAATTCCAGGTCCTAATGGCTTCACTGGTGAATATTACTGGACATTTAAGAAATACACAAAACCATCTTGACATTACTCTTAAAATTCACTCTCTGAGGCCTGATGCCTAAACCAAAGACATTACAAAGAAACTGCAAACTAATACCCACCAATACCCAACACAAAAGCAGAAATTCTTTGGTGGGAGGGGATTGGATTTTATTAATCCAACTGTACAAACGACCCCCCCATTGTCTGCCACCCCTACTTTCTTCTAAAAAGTACGGGGGTGAGAGGGAGAGATGGATTGAGTGGAAGAAGGAACCCCTCCCCCCAGGAGCCACTTACAAAATGGAGGGGAGATGGGCCCAGGGGATGACATCACAAAAATAGCAACAGATAAAAGAGGAGCCAACAGAACCACTACACAACACAAAGTTGAGCAGGGGGAGGGGGATGGGCGAGGGCAAGGGGAGCACAAGGGAGACGGGACACTGGAAGAGAGAAGCCCAGAGGCTTCTCCCTTCTTTCTCACAGCCTCTAAAGCTGCTGGCTCCACCTGGACAGGCCAGTGAGTTCTGCAGTATATGTGTGTGTCTTCTCTTCCCGTGCTAGGGGCCCAAGAGAAGGGGCAGGGACCACCAACTCCCCCCAGGGCTACACCTGTGCCTGCCTTCTCTACCCCACTGAGGAATGTCTGCCAAGAGCTACAAGAGAGGTAGGGCCCCAGTGTCAGGCTTCTACCAGGCCCCAGGCCCATCTCTGACAAGCAGAAGCTAAAAAATAAAATATTAACACATAAAGCCCAGAGAAGAATAACTGCTACATCACCAGGCCCAAGAAGACAGACTGAAAGGTAGGAAAGAGAAGCAAAACACATCCAGACTCTGGAGCGCATTTCAGGACCATGGCAATGACAGTCCCACTGCCTCCCTCACCCACAGGCTGGGACAGGGATCCTTGTAACAGGAGATGAGGTATAAGGGCTCTGTGCCTCTTCAAGCTTTGTTCAATCAAGCCAGGGAGGCAGAGAAATATAGGAGCCCAAATACAGCAAGTCAAAGCCCTGATGCCAGCGTGCAAGAAATGGGCAAGGCCTGGGAGCAGGGTACAGCCAGAGTCCAGGTCTGAGAACAGCCTGAACTTCAAATATTCTGGTCTGTCAGACCACGTATCCCAATTTGGGGCAAAAATATGGTCATTAGGAGAAAAGCCCAAAAGAGGCTGAGAAAGGGCTGGTGAATTTGGTATAAGGGACGCATGTCTGGACAGCATCTCTTACCCACCGTCTTAAGGCCCCAAATCACCAAGAAACTGCCTCAGTCATGACCTCTCTTGCTTCTTCAAGCTGTTTGGTTCTTTAAGGGGGTAGGACTTGGGTCGGTCTTGGAGGAGGGATGGGTAAGAAAAGGGAGAATTCCCCATTTATTCCCTAAAGCTGTCTCCTAAACCCCATGAAAGGGATACTGCAGGGATTGGATCCCAACTCTTCTGGCCAGAAACCTTTAACATCCCTGCAAAAACTAAGGCTGTGGGGCTAGAGAGGAGGGTTAGGCATGGGTCCTGGGGTGTCCATCATTGGCACAGAGGAGACCCCTGCCCCCAGATCTTCCTCCAGCCTCTGTTCTGTGACAGTCATTGCCGTAGGCCTTCAGAGACTATAGCCACCACAATGCTTGGCTCAGCTTTGGCGTCCTGGGTCTCTGTAGATTGCAATACATATAAATAAGTTTCCAGAAGACTGAGCAATCCAGGTTCTTTTGCATGCCCCCCTTAGTTCTTTCTCTGCCCCCAGGAGCCACTGTGTTTCTGCCCCATGGGGATGGGAAGCCAGTGGAAACAAGGACCAAGAACTAGACTTGGAAACCATCAACCTCGCCAGTGTCACCCATTGTTAGCAGCCACCAGCTGCGCCACACCATCACAGATGTACAGACTGGATCTGCTAGTCCTGAGGTAGAGATCACAAGCCCAGATGGTGGAGACCTCGGGGGTCAGTAACCCATACATGCTCTGTCATACCTGTGCATTTGTGGTGGAGCCACTTCTTGCAGGAGGCCTCACACAGAATGGTATGCTGGCCATCACTCACCTCATTGCAGCAGGCACCACATGGGTGTACCAGGCCTGGGGGAGGCGAGGCCCTGGGCACCCACCTGCCTTGCTGGGGGGCGGTGCCAGGCTGTTGGGATCTAGAGTTCCCCACAATACTGTTCGTGGGGGAAACTGGGCTGATTCCCATTAAGAGCAGCAGCTGGGGAGCCTGAGTGAGGTTCCTGGGGAAAAGCACTGAGGGCAGGTGGATTCAAGGCTTTCCCCCAATCCTAACCAGGGCCAGGAAAGCCAGGGTCTGGACTAAGGAGGAACTTGTATTGGGAGGCAGGCAGGGGAGCCCTTGACCAGGTCTCTGGAGGAGATAAAAAGCTCCTGGCTGCATAAAGTGTTAGGGGAGAGAAAGAAGGGACAGCTCCCCTCTGGGAGTTTGTCCCATGGTGGGTGAGATCATGGGGCCAAATCCTCCGAGTGGGCCTGGCATCATCTGCCTGCCAGGAGGGCTGAAGTTTTGACCCAGAGGCTGGTTGAGGGGTTGGCTAGGAGAGTTCATGTTGCCTGGGGGTGAGTAGCCAGGGCCCTGGGTGGGGGGTGGTGTTTATGTTGAAATTAGGACCCATGGGGTTGTAAGGGAAAGGGAGGGTTTATCAATGAAGAAGCTGGAGACATCCTCCACTCCCAAAACCATAGCCTGGGAGTAGCTGGCCTGCCACGCCCCCTGTACACAGAAGCTTCCAAAGGGGACAGGACTGCTAAAGAAGGGGGAGTCTGTGCCCCCTACCTTAGGGGCTCTGAAAGTCATCCTCAAAAGGATTGGATGCAACCAGGTGATCCACCATGGGAGTCATGCATGGTGCAAACTCCGTCAGATATGAGTATGCAGGGCCCGGAGTATTTGACCTCCTTTGCTTTTTTTCTGGGCTCTTCATCTGCAGATCTGCTTTGTCCTGCTTCCTCAGGGTGCTAGGTGGAGCAGGGGTGTGGGGGGGGCAGCCACTTCCTACCAGCTTGTCAAAGTGGGCGTGGCTCTGAGGTGGCTCTGGTGGCAGGGGCCCAGGGTCAGTGTGGTGGGGGACAGACTCATCCTTGGGGGCACCATCCCTGGGAGGGGGATTAAGGTGCCCTCAAGGAATGGCCAGGCCAGGTAGCAAGGTGAGGCACCCAGTAGAGTGCCAGCCACCCAGTCCCAGGAATGAAAATTCTAAGCAAAATTTTAGCAAATCAAATCCAAAACTGTATTAAAAGGATAACACATCAAGACCAACTGGGTTAATCCTAGGAATACAGTTCGTCTAGAATTCAAAAGTCAGGCAATGTTAACATACCAATCATGTTCACAAACTCAGAAAGGAAAACCATATGATCATGTCAATAGATCCAGGAAAAGCATTTAACAAAATCCAAAGCTGTATTCCTGATCTAAACAAAACAAAACAATAACCAAAAAAACCAGAACAAAACCAAAAACCTCTCAGCAAACTAAGAATAGAAGATTTCATTGACCTGATAAAGGACATCTACAAGAAAACCTACCGCTAATATTATACTTAATTATAAAAGGCTGAATGCTTTCCTTTAAGATCAGGAACAAGACAGATTTCCACTCTCACCAGCGCTATTCAACATTGAATTGGAGACTCCAGCCAGTGCAATCAGGCAAGAAATATAAATAAAAGCCATCTACTAGAAAGAAGTAGTCTTTGTTCAGAGATAGTATAATCTTCTAGATAAAAAATATGATGGACTCTATAAAAAAAGTTACTAGGACAAGTAAATGAGGTTTTTATAAGGTTGTGGGATATAATGCTAGTATACAAAAGTAACTAACAGTATTTTGAATTAAATTTTGAATGGAAAACTGAAAATTGAATTTTATTTTATTTTATTTTATTTGCTTAAAAGATTTTATTTATTTGACAGAGATCACAAGCAGGCAGAGAGGCAGGCAGAGAAAGCGGGGTGGCGGGGACGGGAATCAGGCTCCCTGCTGAGCAGAGAGCCTGATGTGGGGCTTGATCCCAGGACCCTGACACCATAACCAGAGCTGAAGGCAGAGGCTTAACCCACAGAGCCACCCAGCACCCCTGAAAATTGAATTTTAAAAATAATATAATTTATAACATCAAAAATAAGACAGGCGTAGGGATAAATCTCACAGAAGATGTGAAACATTTGTGCCCTGAAAACCACAAAATATCGCTGGGAGAAATTAAAGAAGATATAAATAACGGAGAGATATATTTTGTTCATGGATCTGGGGGCAAAATAACTAAGATGTCATTTCTCCACCAATTTATCTACAGATTTAACACAATTCCAGTCAAAGTCCCAGGAAGAATTTGCATAGAAATTCATAAACTTCTGCTTCTTCAAAAGATGCTGTTATGAAAATGAGAAGATAAGCCACAGACTGGGGGAAAATGTTTGCAAATCATATATCTGAAAAAGAACTTGTATCAAGATGGGTATTAGGGAGAGTACATGTGATGAGCACTGGGTATTATATGCAACTAATGAATCACTGAACACTACATCAAAAACTAACAATATAAAAACAGTGGCTAACTAAACATAACAATAGGGTGAAGGGCAGAGGGAGAGAGAGAGAGAGAATCTCAAGCAGATTGCCTGCTGAGTGCAGAGCTGAACACAGGGCTTGAGCCCAGTCCCCTAGGATTATGACCTAAACCGAAGTCAGATGCTTAAAGCCACCTATGTGCCCTTTAAACAACTCAGTTTTTGAAATGAGCAAAAGATTTTAGCAGACACTTTACAAAAAAAAAAAAAAAAACAGAAGCAAAACAAACAAACAAAAAAACCCCCACAAGTAATAAACATAAGAAAAGATGTTCAATGTCACAGGTCATTAGGGAAATGCAAATTAAAATCCCAGTGAGATAATAATACAAACCTATTAGAATGGCTAAAACTGAAAAGGCTGACCATACCAAATGTTGCATAGGATGTGCAGAAAATGGAACTCATACACAGCTGGCGGAAACAAATTAGTACAACCACTTTGGAAAAGTCTGGCAGTTTCTTAAGAAGTTAAACATTTACTTACCATATGATCCAGCAATCTATTCATATAATTCCTAGGTATTTGCCTCACAGGAAAGGATATATATGTCTATACAAACACTTGTATATGAGTGTTCATAGCAGCTTTATTTGGAATAGCCAAAAAACTAGAAATGATCCAAATATCCATCCACAAGTGAGTGGATAAGACATTTTTATTATAAGCCATATAATAGAATACTACTTGGCAATAAAAGTAATGAGCTTTTGATACATATAATATGAATGAATCTCAAAACATGCTGAGTGAAAGAAGTTAGACCCCTTTCTACACTGCCCCTCTCTCCCTGAAAACGTACATGTGTACCAAATCTGTCTCCATGCCCTCACTAGTCAGGAGCAACTCTCAGCTGCTGAGCTTACCACTTTTTACATCAGTGTTAAAACAACCAGACGCTGCCCACGAGAGCCTCAGGAGCTGGGCAGCCTCACTTATCCCTAGCTGTGACTTCCATGCCAGTGCTATTTTGAACAGTAGCTACATTCATTAGGGCGGCGGCTGTCACAGCGGGATGGCTGGCTTTGGGGCTGGGCTTGGGACTGTGTTTGGGAGCCTCATCACTGGTTATGCCAGGAACTTTTTTTTGAGGTTACAGCTCTTCTCCTGTGCCATTCTGGGCTTTTCCTTCTCAGACTCTATGGGGCTCTTTTGCCTGATGGTAGTTTTTCCTATCCTCTTCACCATGTTAAGGAGCCCTCTCCACCACTCATGGCTCTTTCTCCCATGTCTCATCTGCTCTGTATGTTCTTTTTCCTATATATCACTAGGAAGGCTGGAGAAAGCGGTTAGCTCAGGTTTTGGCAGAGGGAGGACAAATAAATACCATATTAAGAAATGACAAAAAAAGATTTTTAAAAATTACATTCTATATAATTCCACTTATATAAAACTCTAGAAAATACAAATTAATCAATAGTGATAGAAAACAGGTCAGTGATTATTTGAGAAGGAAGGCAGGAAGGAATGAATGCAAAGGAGCATGAAGGAAGTTTGGAGGGTGATGGATATGTTCCTATCTTGATTATGGTGATGGTTTTATGGATGTACTCACTTTAAAAACATTTTTTTAAAGACTTAATTTTTATTTATCTGAGAGAGCATAAGCAGGGTGAGGGGCAGAGAGAGAAACAGACTCCCCGATGAGCAGGGAACCCGATGTGGGGCTTAATCCCAGGACTCTGGGATCACGACCTAAGCAGAAAGCATACACTTAACCCACTGAGCCATTCAGGTGCCTCTTATGAGTATATTCAAATGTCAAAACCTAACAAATTGTACACTTTAAATGCCTTCAGTTAACTGTCCATTATACTTCAATAAAGCTGTTTTTTAAGAACACAAATTGCTGGGTTCTACCACCAGAGCCTCTGGCTATAAAAATATTTACACACTTCATTAGATCATAATCAATCATTTCAATAGTTTTCTCTTCAAGTCTAAAAATCTATTCACTTAATGGCAAGTTATAACAATTCTGGAATATAAAGTTACTATTTTTTGAAAGGAATTCTGCAAGTAATTTATGGTACAATGTATTTATACTGGTTAGTATGGAAAACATAAACAGGAAAAAAAATAAAGGATAAAGGATCCATGAAGTTTAACTTTCTAATTGGCTAAACAGACATGATGATAGGATGACAAAGAAAATGGGGAGGCAAAAAGAAACAGAAGAACCTAAGCCTAGTGGTAAAGTCAGTAAAATAGAATGAGACCTATGATTATTAGACAACAATAATTTTTTTAAAGATCTTATTTATCCATTTGACAGAGAGATCACAAGTACCCAGAGAGGCAGGCGGAGAGAGAGAAGACAGCTGGATGAGCAGGCCTCCATCCCAAGACCCTGGGATCATGACCTGAGCCGAAGGGAGAGGCTTATCTCACTGAGCCACCCAGGTGCCCACAATATACATATATATATATTTTTAAAGTAGGCTCCATGTTCAGCACCCAACACGGGGCTTGAACTCACAACCCAAAGATCAAGACCTAAGCTGAGATCAAGAGTTGGATGCCTGACCCATCAGGCGCCCCTGACAATGGTAATCTTAATTTGAAGAAAGGCACAGCATAGCATTCAAGTAGTGGTAACAGAGAAAGGCTGGTATTCAGAAGTAGAGAAGTAACAGAGGTAGAATTCTCCTGCCATGCTTTATCTATTTCAAACAAACTGGGAAATTAATTGAAAAAAACTCTAGGAGCTCTATTTTATTAATAAGTGCTAATTTCTATTGGTATAAACACCACAATTCTATCAAGTTGCAGATGGCATGTAAGTAATATATCTTCGATATATGGAAGAATATCAAATTGTTAATGATAATTTAGTCATTAATATGACTTAACACATTTTGTTATTTAAATATTTATCCATAATCAGAAAAGTTTTTTATCTTCTTCAGCTGCTTTTAGAGGACTAATATTAGGAAATTAGTAATTAAAAATTTCCCCAAGTTAAGGAAGCCTGTAAAATGCAGTGTATAAAAACAAAGCACAGCAAAGGAAATAGGTGACAAAACCAAAAGACAGGGCGCCTGGGTGGCTCAGTGGGTTGGGCCGCTGCCTTCGACTCAGGTCATGATCTCAGGGTCCTGGGATCGAGTCCCTCGTCGGGCTCTCTGCTCAGCAGGGAGCCTGCTTCCCTCTTTCTCTCTGCCTGCCTCTCCATCTACTTGTGATTTCTCTCTGTCAAATAAATAAATAAAATCTTAAAAAAAAAAAAAAAGACAACAGACAGAATGAGAGAAGATATCTGCAAATGTCTTAGCAGATAAAGGGCTATCCAAAATCTATAAAGAACTTATCAAACTCAACACGCCCCCCAAAATAATCCAATCAAGAAATGGGCAGAGTAGGGGGGCGCCTGGGTGGCTCAGTGGGTTAAGCCACTGCCTTCGGCTCAGGTCATGATCTCAGGGTCCTGGGATCGAGTCCCGCATGGGGCTCTCTGCTCAGCAGGGAGCCTGCTTCTCTCTCTCTCTCTCTCTGCCTGCCTCTCCATCTACTTGTGATTTCTCTCTGTCAAATAAATACATAAAATCTTAAAAAAAAAAAGAGAGAGAAATGGGCAGAGGACATGAACAGACATTTCTGCAAGGAAGACATCCAAATGGCCAATAGAGACATGCAAAAGTGCTCCATATCACTCGGCATCAAGGAAATACAAATCAAAACCACAATGAGATACCACCTCGTACCAGTCAGAATGGCTAAAATTAACAAGTCAGGAAACAACAGATGCTGGCGAGGATACAGAGAAAGGAGCCTCTTACTTTACACCCTCCTACACTGTTGGTGGGAATGCAAGCTGCTGCAGCCACTCTGGAAAACAGTATGGAGGTTTCTCAAAAAGTTGAAAATAGAGCTACCCTATGACCCAGCAATTGCACTACAGGGTATTTCCCCCAAAGATACAAATGTAGTGATCTGAAGGGATCATGCACTCCAATGTTTATAGCAGCAATGTCCACAATAGCTAGACTATGGGAAGAGCTTAGACATTATCAACAGTTGAAAGGATAAAGATGTGGTATATATACATAATGGAATACTACTCAGCCATCAAAATATGAAATCTTGCCACTTGCAATGATATGGATGGAACTAGAGGGTATTACGCTAAGTGAAATAAGTCAATCAGAGAAAGACAATTATCACATGATCTTACTCATATGTGGAATTTAAGGTTTTATTTATTTGGCAGACAGATAACAAGAAGGCAGAGAGGCAGGCAGAGAGAGAG
Organism: Mustela nigripes; assembly: GCF_022355385.1. Lineage (NCBI taxonomy): Eukaryota > Metazoa > Chordata > Mammalia > Carnivora > Mustelidae > Mustela > Mustela nigripes. Next base: position 26,053,838 of record NC_081558.1, read on the forward strand.
GGAAGCAGGCTTCCTGCTGAGCAGAGAGCCCGATGAGGACTCAATTCCAGGACCCTGGGATCATGACCTGAGCCTAAGGCAGAGGCTTAACCTACTGAGCCACCCAGGTGCCCCTCATATGTGGAATTTAAGAAACAAAACAGGAACATGGGGAAAAGAGGAAAAAATAAAACAAGACAAAATCAGAGAGGGAGACAAACCTTAAGAGACTCTAAATTATAGGAAACAATCTGAGGGTAGCTGGAGGGGGTGAGGTAATTGGGTGAAGGGGATTAAGGAGGGCATGTGATGTAATGAACACTGGATATTATATAAAACTGATGAATCACTAATCTGTATTTCTGAAACTAGTAATAGACTATATGTTAATTAATTGAATTTAAATAAAAACAAAATGGAATATACCCAGTAGTATCAGTTAAAACACCATTAATAGGGCGCCTGGGTGGCTCAGTGGGTTAAGCTGCTGCCTTCGGCTCGGGTCATGATCTCAGGGTCCTGGGATGGAGTCCCGCATCGGGCTCTCTGCTCGGCAGGGAGCCTGCTTCCCTCTCTCTCTCTCTCTGCCTGCCTCTCTGTCTACTTGTGATCTCTGTCAAATAAATAAAATCTTTAAAAAAACACCATTAAGAGATACTAAAATTGGTAGATCAAGGAAGTGAGATATAAATATATGTTCAGAATTATTAGAATGAACTAAAATAGGAAGAGTTACAAACTTCATCTTTGGAGTATGCAGTTTGGTGTTGAAAGACCGTATATGAAATTATTTTTGTTATATTAGACCGTTTTCTACTTCTTGTTGCTTCAACTCTTGCATGTATTATTTTGATACAAATACATACTTTTAAATGAAGGTTATAATTACTTAGAAAAATATAAATACAAAATATATAGCTCAAAGCAGGATGTTGTGACAATTGTTCAAGTCCTGCTCTACCCTTACCAGTCCTATAACATTAGTCAAGATTTTTAACCATTCTGTTCTCAGTTTTCTTATCTGCGAAATATGAATGGAAAAGTGCATGCCTGGGCATCTGGGTGGCCTAGTTGGTTAAGCATCCAACTCTTGATTTCAGCTCAGGTCATGATATCAGGGTCGTGAGACTGAGCCCCACATCAGGCTTTTTTTTTTTTTTTTAAAGATTTTATTTATTTATTTGAGAGAGAGACAGTGAGAGAGAGCATGAGCAAGGAGAAGGTCAGAGAGAGAAGCAGCCTCCCCACGGAGCTGGGAGTCCGATGCGGGACTCGATCCCAGAACTCCGGGATCATGACCCGAGCCGAAGGCAGGCATCCAACCAGCTGAGCCACCCAGGCATCCACCCACATCAGGCTTTACATGGAGTCTGCTTAAGATTCTCCCTCTCCCTCTCCCTTTGTGTCTCTAGCCCTGCTTGTGTGTGTGGTCTCTCAAAAATAAATAAATAAATAAATAAATAAAAAGAATAACAGATTAAGTTGTGAGCATATGAAAACAAAAGAGATTTTAACAGAATCTTTCTTAAATGTACTGAAATATTTTTACACTTTTAAGGATATTACCCAGTAACTTCAAAAGGGACTAACAGCCAATATATTATCAACAAATTAAAATCCAAAGGATACTATCCAAAGTATAGTATCATATACTTTAAAAAAGGGAGATGAAGAAATAAAAGTAATTTGAGATTTTAAAAAAAGGTAAAAAAAAAAAAAAGTAGTAAATAAGGGAGAACCCAACAATAGCTCCCTACCTATTCAGCTAAAATTTTTTCATCAGAACATTTCATAATATTAACACACTGCCAACAAGGATATGAAATCACTTCATTGATCTGTTATTATACCAGACTGCTGTTCACTTGTTCATAATAAACAGAAGAAGGTTTTCATTTGAATTTTTAAAAATAAGTTGGAAGTAAAAGGAATCTCATAATGCTGTTTCATTTATTATGCATTTTCTCAAGCACTCCAAACTTACTGAGAAACAACACGAGACATCCAAGTGCTTTAACACCCAAGGCCTTTAATTCTTTTTCAGTAATGACCATAAATGCCTTCATAAAACCTTTTTTTCATGAAAACAGTAGGCACTAGGCATTACATCACTGAAAGCAGTGATTCCCTCTGATGCTGGTGGAGATAAACATTAAACGGCAGGTTTTTGATCTTAACAATGTCTCCTCAAAAAAAAAAAAAAAAAAAAAGGACAACACTGAAAATCATACAAAAAATTGTTACCAGTCTTTCTCAGATTCCCAATGCAATTTTAAGTTAATTTTACAAGTACATAATTTGAAATTAATAGGTAAACCAGGTAAATATGATATGGTTTTCAACACATGTTAGGTTTTAGTTAAACACGGTAAATATGAAGATACTGTTATTATGCTACTTGGCATCTTTTGCTACTCTTTAGCTGTGCAAAATAAACTTGAAATGATGCATCCTATTATAGTGGTATAATTTAAAAGATCCTTGATATGACACTAATAACTTTCAAATTCTGGTCACAAACTGCATATAAATGTAAGATTATTAAAATACCCCTTTTTGAAAAATAATAAGATGATCATTTATACCTAAATAAGGTTTCCCAGAAAGATATGAAATACTTTAGCATATAAAAGTAGTTGCCCCTTTTCCATAAGGACAATGTTGTTTCACAAAATAACTCATGATCCAAGGCAAACGATTTCTTTCAAATGCCATATTCTCTCTATGACTTTGAGGTATGCTTCAAGAGACTATATCCATGAGAAAAGGGCACATTTAGGTATAAGACCACAGTTACAAACACAAAGAGGCTTTCTGGGTCAGGAGTGCCCTTAGGAGTTGCATTAACAGGAAACACGAGACAGCTTCTGAAGCCATTTCTCTTACAAACACATACAACTAAATTTGGTTGTTTGAGAGGGCAATTCAAGACACAGCTATTTACATATGTGCTATGTCATGTGTGGCTATTTTAATAGTGGCTTCTGGAGGACACTCCTATTCAAACACAAACCAAGCAACCTTATTCTACCGAACCACAATCTTCTATTTTTGGCAAGGTAGTACTGTTTAAACAAAACAACAAAAACAACAACAAAAAACGAGCTATAACAGTGATTTGGGCAAAACTCCCCATGTCTAACAACAGTAGGGAAATTGTTCAGAAAAAAATTAATCTCGGGGAAAAAACCCTATCAAACAAATAATGCTGAAAACTAATCTTGTAATCACTTACATGACTATAACATAAAACGTTTATGAATGCCTTTGAAATGAGAGTAATTCAGTTTAAAAAACAGCTGATTATGAGATTTACATTTAGAATATCTCTAAAAAGCATCCAAGCTAATTAACTTAAACAGGTTCAACTAGTAAATGGTAAGAAGAAATAAATTCTTCCATAATTAATATTAGATGCTTTCTTGCCTTTGGAGAGACTGGTAAGATTACACTTGAAATGATACAGAATATAATGAAATGAAACCTACAGGACAACTGGGGAAAAAAAACTGTATCAGGGCACTACTAATAAACATGATGGAGGCAAGAAATGTATCTGTAAGCAGTGATTACTCAAAAGAATGCCTTATAAAATTAGGTATCATAATCAAGTTAAGAAAAAGTTTCAAGACTAGCAGCTGAGCTTTGTGAAACATGTAGGACAACAGAAGGCACGACAAAAGCATTAATTACTTCTAACTACAGTCGGACAGATCAGTCTTTTCCTTCTTCTTAAGAAGACAGCCAGTGTGAATGTTCTTTTTATATCCCCCTGAGTTTTCTACATGATTGGGCAAAGCAGCACCAATTTAAAAAAATATCTGCAATGCCAGCACTGCAGTTTGGAATCACTTATACTGATGGCCCCACAGGTCTCCCATAAGAGCACTTTAGAACATGATTAAAAATATAGAAATGCCTTTCAGTGTTTCAGTATTAAAGTGGAACCACCACAGATATCCATTTTTAAAAATAATGCACTAAAAAGGTCTGTTTAGTCAGTATAGTCTTTCCACCCTGTAGCTAGCATTCACGGCTATTTTCCAGGTTGAGACATCTCCTTTGTGCATTGGGTTGAAATGTCAGTATGCTTCATGGTGCACAATCCTTTTTGGCTGGAAAATTCTGGCAAATGTCATGTCATGCCCGTTTTGAGCAGTATGCCTTGTAGGTCCTCTGGCAATGCTAAGATAATTGCATCTATGTGTGTCCGTAACTTTTCCACAGTGTCAGGTTTCACAGGTAAATGCTCTCGATCCGCCTGCAACTACAGAAGGAACATTTGGAAGCGTTTAAATTACCCTCTGAGTAACACATTATATTCTCTAAATGAGAATGTGTTAGAGTAACCCTCTAACACATTATATTCTCTAAATGAACACTTTTAATGGTCTAATGATTTGGAAAATTCAAACTTACACTAGAATTTGGAAGAACTGTAAAAAAGCAATGAACATGCCATTTAAACAATATATTGCTGAGCTCAATAAAAGAATTCTATGTAAATTAAGAACTAATACCCACAGATACCATGTGGTATTAAATATAACTGACAGTGTTTTTTGTAGAGCTCTTTGGACTCCTTGTAAATACTTTTAAAATACTTTTAAAATAATACGGCATCACTGTGATCAAGTGACCAAGTATTTTCAGTCATCTACCATCAATTGGACAATCTTAAGTGTTCTCATTTAAAAAGCTACTTTGGCAACATATCATGAACTGTCACCTCAAATGTGAGGAAAGGATCTTCATAGATCTTTGCTGTTTTGGCTACATACCAGCTTATTTTTTAGCTTCAGTACAAGGTCTACTGTTTCTACTTCTGTGTGTTTCTGGGTCCAGAGAAGTAAGTCCTACAAGAATAAACAAATCCCAAATCAGTAAATATTCAAAATACTTTTTAAACTGCTCTATTTTAACAGGCCAGGCTACTGAGCAGGAAAGATAGGAAGGAAAAGGAGAACAGAGTATGCAACTCAGATACAGCATTACAGTACAAGAATAATTCTCCATATGATATTCTAACAACAATAATTAGATAATTTTTTTTTAAAGATTTAATTTATTTATTTGACAGAGAGAGATCACAAGTAGGCAGAGAGGCAGGCAGAGAGAGAGGAGGAAGCAGGCTCCCTGCTGAGCAGAGAGCCTGATGCGGGACTTGATCCCAGGACCCTGAGATCATGACCTGAGCCGAAGGCAGCGGCTTAACCCACTGAGCCACCCAGGTGCCCTAGATAACTTTTTATTACAAATTTTTTTATTAACATATAATATATTATTAGCCCCAGTGGTACAGGTCTGTGAATTGTCAGGCTTACATATTTCACAGCACACACCATAGCACAAACCCTTGCCAATGTCCATAACTCAACCACCACTCCATACTCCCCTCCCCCAGCAACCCTCAGTTTGTTTTGTGAGATTGAGTCTCTTATGGTTTGTCTAATTAGATAATTTTTCACATTAGCTAGAACAATTGTCTAATAGTTGGAAATAAAATAAAATGTAAGAAACTCCTTTCTGAGGTAGCCCTTTTAGATCAATGAAAAAATTGCAACTCCAAGTATAATACTAGTCCCCATCCCTACTAAGCAGTAAGTACTTTAATTTATAAGGAACGTTAACTAACGAATTAAGATAACTGTGAACATCAATCTATTATGGGATGTAAACTTTCACTTCTACAAACAAGCTCTTCCTCGGCTTATTTGTGGTTGCCTTCATTGCATTCCTCTCACAACCACACAGTCACCGGGAGTTTATGATTAGAAAGTTCACTTCGAGGCTAGCCCACCTCAACCTAAATAAAGATGAGACTATCCTTTACATTTTCACAAGTAGATCAATTTAAAATAGTCTGGTGACAAATTAGAGACTATAAACAGTCGAAATACAGGAAAAAATCAGATAAGGCGTTCCAATTTTAATCTTGATTCTATTCAGGGGCATGCTAGTAAATATTTAACCACCAGTTCTCCAGGAAAAGTCTCTGGTTTGTAGCACTTGTCAAGGTGGTATAACACTTCCACTGTGGCCAACTTCAAGCTATCAACTTGAGACCACTGAACGCAAAGTGGGGAAGAGATGTACACTGTTAGCTCTTGTGGATGAGTATAAGCAGGGCTCTAGCTCGATGCTGGCTCCATTACCTACTTAGCAGTGATGCCATCTGAAGCAAGTCACTTAACTTATAATCCTTAGGGATCTCATAATGCAGATTATAATACATCTACTTCAATGAATCACTGAGAGGATTAAAAGACATCATCCATCTAAAGTACCTACAGTCCCTGACACACGGTCCTTGACACACAGCACGTAATCCAGAAAAGTTAGGTATTACTATTTACAAAGTAGTGGATATGGGTATAATATCCCAGCCTCTAAGGATAATGTTATCTTTATTTTCAATAGTTGTTAATCATGACATAAACACACTGTTTTCTAACCTCTTCACAAAGAGCTTCTAAATGGAGTGCCTCCAATTTCTGGGTCATTTCCTTCCGCCGGGTCTTGAACCAACCATCAAAATTTGGAGATTTTAGAAAATGCCTATAAAAATAAATTTTAAAAAAGCAAAGTTTGATTATGACTTACTTCCTCTCAATACCTTTCCTATCTATAGCTTGAAAAACCATGTGAAACAATGGAATTTTTATTTATTTATTTGATTTTTTTTTGAAGTAAAAGTTTAAGTCCAGCTTTTGGTTTTGTTTTTAAATACAGCTCTACAGATGAGTGAAAAAGAAGAAAACAAAAGACCAACCGGTAAAGTCCAATCCAGTCGCCTTTTATTCTAGAGGTGAGCTGAGGTCCTGTTTTCTCAAGTGTTTTCATAAATTCTTCTGGAAGGAACTGTCTTAACTGGGGTGGACTCTAGAAATTAGGACATACTGATTTAAAAGTTAAAAATGGATATCTCACAGAAGTTAATTATAGTTAGAGAACTCAAATAAGAATTTAACTGAATATAGTTATACCTTCCATGGAGAGATACTTTTCTGCAAAGGCATCAAGCTTGCCACATATCTTTCCTGAAGCCAAAAAAATTAAATAAATAAATAAAATAAAATAATCAAAGTTAGTCATTCTTTTTTAAGATTTTATTTTATTTTTTATTTGAGAGCTCAACCATGAGTGCGTGCACACAAGGGAGGGGAGGGGGAAAAGAAGAGGGAGAGAGAATCCCAAGCAGATTGCACTGAGCACAGAGCCAAATGTGGTACTCTGTCCTGTAACCCAAGCTAAAAACTGTCCTGTAACCCGAGCTAAAACCAAGAGCTGTATGCTCAATCAACTGAGCCACTCAGGTGCCCAAAAGTTAGGCATTCTTACCTAGATAGTCTTCAAACATATAAACAGACCCCTTAAAAGAAATGGGTTTACAAATTTTTGATCATATGCTCAGCAGCAATGCATCATTTCCCAAAATGGACATAGCAAAATTTAGATTGAATTAAGTCAGATTTTCTTTTTTTTTTAATTTTTTAAAAATTTTTTTAAAAGATTTTATTTATTTATTTGACAGAGAGAGATCACAAATAGGCAAAGAGGCAGGCAGAGAGAGAGAGGAGGAAGCAGGCTCCCTGCTGAGCAGAGAGCCCGATGTGGGACTCGATCCCAGGACCCTGAGATCATGACCTGAGCCGAAGGCAGCGGCTTAACCCACTGAGCCACCCAGGCGCCCCAAGTCAGATTTTCAATAAGGATTTAACTAAACCTTAAATAATCCAAGGAACTGCATATTTTTAGTGATAATCATTAACCCTATTGGGTGAGAAAGTCCCAGAAAATGTACTCAACATTTTATATGCATGATCTCTTTTAATCCTGGCAACCATCCCATGCGGCCATTAATAGTGGAAAAGAGGCTTTGAAAAGCTAAGTAAGCTGCCCAAGGTCACATAGCCTGAACCTGAATTCAGGTCTACTTGACTTCAGCCCATGCCCTTAACCACTACAGTAAAGTTCATTTCAAATCAAATAGGTTTAAGTGGAACAAAATTATTTATATCCATAGACCAAGAAAGAATATTTCACCTCAAAATATAACAGCAAAGAACTCCAGGTTGCTCCCATCTGATATTATAGATAGATTACATTAATAACCACATGGAATCTCTCTCCAATGCAGTCTCTGGACTAGGACCACATGATGGTACTATCTGATACTATGAGGCATCTTTTAGTATTTTAATATGCTATTCTACTGAATTTCATAGAATAACCATATCATCCAGTCATTTATACCATAATATTGAGTGCTACCAGATGCCTGACTGAGGAAAAGATAATGAATAAGACAGAGAAGGCCCAGTCATCATGGAGTTACTGGTCTCATAGATGTCATATCAGATTGTGCTCAAAAAAATAGTATCAGGGGCACCTGGGTGGCTCAGTGGGTTAAGCCGCTGCCTTCGGCTCAGGTCATGATCTCAGGGTCCTGGGGTCGAGTCCCGAATCGGGCTCTCTGCTCAGCAGGGAGTCTGCTTCCCCTCTCTCTCTTTGTCTGCCTCTCCGTCTACTTGTGATTTCTATCAAACAAATAAAATCTTTAAAAAAAAAAAAATAGTATCAGAGGGGCACCTGGATGGCTGAGTTGGTTAAGCATCTGACTCTTAATTTCAGCTCAGGTTATGATCTCAGGGTTGTGGGATTGAGCCCCACATCAGGCCCCACACTTAGCACAGGGTCTGCATGAGATTCTCTCTTTTCTCCCTGCTAGTGCTCACTCTCTCTCTCTCTCTTTCTCAAATAAATAAATAATATCTTTTTAAAAAGTAGCTTTGAAAAAAAAAAGGAAATAATATCAAAAAGGAGCTCCAGGTTAACCTGTGTTAAGACTAAAATGCAGTAATTACATAATATTTCACAATTATCTCATTTAAGATTCACAGCAACCCTGAAAGATATTTAGGAAAAGTGGAATTAGCCACATTTTACAGATAAAGAAAATGAGGGTCAGAGAGAGGAAGTGACTTGCCAAAGTTACACAGTTAATATTAGAATAGAGTCCAGGTCTCCTGCAAAGGACTCTATTTTTAATCATCAAACACATGAACAGGCAAAACATACAACTTAAGGTTTTGGTTTTTTTTTTTAAGATTTTATTTATTTATTTGACAGAGAGAGATCACAAGTAGACGGAGAGAGAGGCAGGCAGAGAGAGAAAGAGGGAAGCAGGCTTCCTGCCGAGCAGAGAGCCTGATGCGGAACTTGATCCCAGGACCCTGAGATCATGACCTGAGCCGAAGGTAGCGGCTTAACCCACTGAGCCACCCAGGCGCCCTACAACTTAAGGTTTTTGTGAATGGGGAAAACATTCATATATATCCTTCAACAAATCATTAAATTAAACAAATACCAATGTTAACTTACTAATGGAATGATGAAGCTTTGTGTCAGTTCCAAAAAATAGCGTCGGAGAATAACACTTTGAGCCTCAGAAGGACGTTTCTGTTGTACACCCTTAAAAGAAAAAGCAATGAAAACTTACATTCTTTGTAAAGGAATATAAAACAATGCGTAATTATAGTAGCTCAACTGATACGTAAATACATACTTTTACTTGTTTTAAAAAAAAAACCCAGGGCGCCTGGGTGGCTCAGTGGGTTAAGCCTCTGCCTTTGGCTCAGGTCATGATCTCAGGGTCCTGGGATTGAGTCCCACATCGGGCGCTTTGCCCAGTGGGGAGCCTGCTTCCCTTCCTCTCTCTCTGCCTGCCTCTCTGCCTACTTGTGATCTCTGTCAAATAAATAAATAAAATCTTTAAAAAAAAAAAAACAAAAAACAAAAAAAACCCAGGACTTCATCTTGAAGTAATTTAACCTGAAGTGCACTGTGCAATATGCTGTGAAAAAAAACCTTACAGCAAAACATCACGTGTTCATCCCACACTTAAAAGTATCAGTTTATAATGAACTGTCTTTATTTCACACTTGCTGTATGAGTATTATTTAGATTTTCCAAAAAATGCTAACTATCTCCTGTTGGATGCTAAGCTATCTCACAGAAGAGCCCATGACTTTTTCACTTTAACTCCCAAGTTTCTTAAAGACTGCCACTAGTTGGTAGCTGCAGCCTTACATTTCACGCCCATAATTATTGCCGCTTCTGGTTTTTATGAAGCTTTGATTCAAAAGAAAGACGTCATTTCGGGGCGCCTGGGTGGCTCAGTGGGTTAAAGCCTCTGCCTTTGGCTCAGGTCATGATCTCAGGGTCCTGGGATCGAGTCCCGCATCGGGCTCTCTACTCAGCGGGGAGCCTGCTTCCCTCTCTCTCTCTCTGCCTGCCTCTCTGCCTACTTGTGATCTCTGTCAAATAAAATCTTTAAAAAAAAAAAAAAGAAAGACGTCATTTCCCATTATCATACATAATGCACATACTGCCTAACTGGATATTGCTTACCTGCATAATGAAATTTAAGTTAATAATATGAGCAAGGAATTACCTTCTGTAATTGTTTTATGATTTCTTCATCTCTACTTAAATATGGCTTATAAGAAGTATAAACTCCTAGAAAGTAAAGAAAATATGGTAAATAGTAAGACCCAACTACATACATAAGTATATATTTACAAATTAATAAAAATAATAAAATATAATAATAAAAATCAATACCAGGTTTAGAGTCCAGAGTCTTTAGGTTCTTCAATTTTTTCACTTTAACCTGCTTAGGAATTTCACCTAAAGGAAATATCATAAAGACTCGTATAATTATTCAAGATTTACATGTTACAAAACTGGAATTTTATAAGATTAATAATCCACTGTTTATTACTTAGTCAGGGATCTTGTAGCTAAAGTTTTCTTTAAAAAAAAATTTATCTACTTACTAAAGAAAGAGAGAAAGAGAGAAAGAGAGAGCAAATACATGTGGGGGAAGGGGCAGAGGGAGAGAGAGAGAATCTCCAGCAGGCTTCATGCCCAGCGCAGAAGCCCACTGCAAGGCTGGATCTCATGACCTCAGCCAAAATCAAGAGTTGGAAACTTAACCGACTAAACCACCCAGGCGCCCCTGAAGTATTTTTCTTAACATCAAATAATATTTTCCAAAAAAACACAACAAAACAAAAAAACAAAAAGAAACCAATATTTTCCTGATGCTTTATTCCTGGTACTTTAAAACTGGCTAAATGCTGGATTATTATAGCATTACAGAAAAAAATGTGTGTAAATTATATAAAATGGGTATTTGATCTTTCATTAATATCTACCATTATTTAAAACTTCTCCATTTTTTCACTTAGCTTGTAATTTAAACTCTGTGCCAAAGCCATGAAATTGATAGCCTATGCGCCAAATATTAATACCCTCGAAGAGTAAATGGAATTACAAGCAACTCAAAAGTTTTTTTCTGACACTCCCCAAATTCTGTTTCTGCACTGTAGAAACTTACACTGCCACCATGTGGTGACTGTGTCACAACCACAGACCCAAGCCACAGATGGACAGGCCTCCGGAGCAGGTCAGCTGTGAACAATCTACACAGCATACGCTGTGGTTCTTGTCTGGGGGTCAGAGAGGCTACTCTCTAAACAACCCTCCAATCAGCAGAAAAGTGCCTCAAGAGAAGCATTTGAAAGTGTCATAAGCACACTAAACTCAAGATACTTTTTCTTCTCCTTTCTCCGTCCTCCTTCTCTCTGCCTAAGAGTAAGAGGACCTAAGAACTGAAAGACAAATCTGGAGATTATCTAATTCAAGGCTCTGGATTGACAACATATTTTTGTTTAAATTGTTTTATACATCTAACTGCTAACTACAGCTATCTCTTGGGGTGGAACAGTAGGAACACAGAGCATTTTCACTTGTAATCTTACACTGTTAAAAAAATTTTAAAAGCACGTACTATGATAAAAACAGGTATTTCTGTAAACTCTCTACTTTGAAATAATTTCAATCTTACAGAAAAGCTGCAGGATAATAAAGATGCTACTCTAATTTTATCAACTGCCCCAATACCTTTAGACAGACCCTTCTTAAAGAAGCCACTATCATATACATGCAAACTAATATTTTCACCAATTCAGTAAATATTAGGAAATGCAAGATACTGGAAATAAAAAAAATAAAACAACTAGTTCCTGGTAGCAAATAGCTCACAACCTAATGGCAAAGTAAGATAACAGAGATACATGACAATATAGAAGGGTACGTGGTGGGATAAAGTTATGAACAAGATACTATGGACGCAGTGTGTTGGCTAAAGAGGAGTGAAAAAATTTTTTGAGGTTTCCTAAGGAAGTGATATGTCAGCAGTCTTATACAAGAAATAAAAAGTTATCCAGGAAGAAAAACAGCTTTTACACAGAGTTAAGTCCAGAAGCATGAAGGGCATGTTGCCCAGTTACGCATAATGGTAAGGATAGTAATAGCCACCATTTACTCAATCCTTATTTGTGCCGGTCCTGGTCTAAGAATACTGCATGAATGAGTACATTTAATCTTCCCAAAGAAGTAGGTCTTATCGTCCCCACCACACAGAAAAAAGAACTAAAGCACTAGAAGAACTACTGACCTGGTATGCACCAACACTAGCTCTTTCCTGCCATCATCCACTCTGGTCAATACCCAATGCAGACAGGTCGCTAGCTCTAGAGAACCCATCCAAGGACACAAAGATAACATGCTTGAACTAGAATATGAAATTAAGGTTGTCTAACTCCTGAACCATCACTTTTATCCACTACGCTACAAAGGCAGGAATGGAGGGTATGCGAAGAGGGGCAGGAGATGAAGTTAGAGAGGTATTTAAAGGTCGAATCTAGAGGAACTATAAAGATGTCGGACATCTCAGTGACAGAGACAGAAAGCATGGGCATGGGGACTAGTGGATGGGAGAGTGAGCAGAAAGGATCAAATCTGCATTTAATACACTCGCTGACACCAGGTGGTGATGATGTAAGCCACAACCACAGGCCTGAGCCACAGATGGACAGGTCTCCTGAACAGGTCAGCTCGCTTACACAAAGGAGGGTGAGGTGAAAGAGAAAGCCCAGAGGATAAAATAGAAACATTGTGGAGGGACACCTGGGTGGCTCAGTGGGTTAAAGCCTCGCATCGGGCTCTCTGCTCGGCGGGAAGCCTGCTTCCCCCTCTCTCACTGCATGCCTCTCTGCCTATTTTTGATCTCTGTCTGTGAAATAAATAAATAAAATCTTAAAAAAAAAAAAAAACAGCATTGTGGCGTACTGCTCCTGGGTAGATACAGAACCTGAAATAAGACAGGTGCAGCAAGGAAAGAGAAGAGAGGGAGCTACTAGAGCTCAAAACCAAAAGGCTTTGGGGACAGACTGAGAGAACAGCAAACTCCAGAAACACTCAGATTGCCAGAACTTTTAAAGATTTTAATTTACTTCTTTTAGAAAGAGAAAGTATGTGTGCATGAGAGCAGGGAAGGGACACAAGGAAAGATGGAGAGAGAATCTCAAACAGACTCAAATAGACTCCAGGATGAGCTCAGATCCTGACTTGGGGCTCGATCTCACAAGCCTAAGGTCATGACCTGAACTGAAACCAAGAGTCGGATGATTAACCAACTGAGCCACCCAGCCCCTCAGAATGTTTTTGATTCATCAGCTCATAGTTTTTACTTTGTCAATGGTAGAAGACATTGACAAACTGTGCTGACAAATTCCCATGTACCAATTCTTTTTTTTAAGATTTTATTTACTTATTTGATAGAGAGAGACACAGCGAGAGAGGGAACACAAGCAGGGGGAGTGGAAGAGAGAGAAGCAGGCTCCCGGTGGAGCAGAGAGCCTGATGTGGGGTTCGATCCCAGGACCCTGAGATCATGGCCTGAGCTGAAGGCACACGCCTAAGGACTGAGCCACCCACGCACCCCTCCCATGTAAATTCTTATGAGAACATCTCTCATCTTGACTTTTGTGGTTGTGCTTTCCAGAGCTCAGAGAAGATTCTCATCACAAGATCTGTAAAACTTTTGTCCCCTTAATAAGTACCGAATTAATACCTACTTAACTATACAGATAACTAAATTCAACTAATTTATCTGCTTCTGACTCCAAGAACCCAAACAGCATGTTTAAAACCATAATGCTTTGAATAAGTCTAAGTATTCCTGCCCTTATTTTCTGTTTCCTTCTGCTCTGAGTCACAAAGGACTTGCAATTATTCTATCCACCAATACTGTTTATTAACACATTCTTTTCTGAAACTCACTGTGCAAAAAAGAACCAAGTTTCAGAGGGGAGAAGAGTTAGGCATGTTTCATATATTCTCATAATCAGTAAGTTCTGGGTAATAATGAAGACAGGTTACAACCATATCTGTCTTTTTAAAAAGGAAAAAGCCAAAAATAAACCCACTTGTGGTAATCTTCACTTAGACAATTCCCCTCTGACTCACTGGCTCTCTTCAGGTGTAAGATGTATACTGATCTCTAACCTTAGCCATCATCATTCTTATACTGTAGTATGTAATAGCTATAAAGAAAATTAGTCATGAAGATACACTGCCTATTACCAAAAAATTTTAATGAGTATTTGTCAGATGGCTTTGCGATACAAAAACAAACAATTGTCTGCAATGAACCCAGCTGTCTACAAAGAACTCAAAAGTTATTCAGGGGTGCCTGGGTGGCTCAGTCAGTTGAGTGTCTGCCTTCAGCTCAGGTCATGGTCCCAGGGTCCTGGGATGGAGCCCCGAATCGGGCTCCCTGCTGGGTGCGGAACCTGCTTCTCCTCCCTCTCTGCTGCTTCCCTGCTGTTGCTCCCCCTGCTTGTACTCTCTTCTTCTATTTATTTATAAATAAATAAAATCTTAAAAAAATACTTATTCAATGTCTGTTATGTACAATGCATATTAGAGAGGGTTTAACTTTACTAAATGAATAGTCATCACCATTGTACTTCTGTTTATAGGCATTAGAATCTTCCACATTTAGGCCAAATATTTTACCTTTAGTGAAATCACCAAACCCAATTTCTGGTCAGAAATTATCAGTTTATAATTTGATCCAGTATACACTAATAGAATTACTTTTACTTTGAGGAATATTTGTTAAGTACTGACGTCTTAACATTGAATGTCTCTTTTTAATAGAATTTGGGTGAACTAAAACTAGGTATAATCCAGAAGAAAGAATCCCTTTATAACAGCAGGAATGATCCCTCTACAGGGTTAAAACTAAAGGTATGTCTCTGGTAAAATTATGAATCTCAGTTTTGCTGTGCCTTCCCTACCAGTCCAGCAGAAGATACTTTTTCTGTAGTTTTACTGACCCTCTCAGATAGTCTTGAATTTTCTTTTTTCTTTTTTTATTTATTTATTTATTTATTTTTTTTTTTTTAAAGATTTTATTTATTTATTTGACAGACAGATCCCGAGTAGGCAGAGAGGCAGGCAGAGAGAGAGAGAGGAGGAAGCAGGCTCCCTGCTGAGCAGAGAGCCCGATGTGGGACTCGATCCCAGGACCCTGAGATCATGACCTGAGCCGAAGGCAGCGGCTTAACCCACTGAGCCACCCAGGCGCCCAGTCTTGAATTTTCAAAGACAGAATTCTAAGAAGGACTGTTGTGTTTCACAACTTGTGCAGCAAATGCAGTGCTCCTGGTCTTGAGATCAATAGGCAGAAAAATGCCACAAGATATACACGCAACAGTCATAAATTAAAAGATAAAGGGATTTTCATGAATATGAAACCAAAAGCAGAGGCAATAAAAGAAAACACAGAAAAGCTGGACTTTTGATCAAAACTTGAAACTTTTACATTGGAGAGAGTATGTGAAATGTGTAAAGCCTGATGATTCACAGACCAGTACCCCTGGGGCGAATAATACGTATGTTAATAAAAATAATTTAAATGAAAAAAAATTAAAACTTTTGTGCATCAAAGGACACTATCAATGAGAGAATGACAAGACAACTCACAGAATGCGAAAAAATATTTACAAAGCACTTAACTGGTAAGGGATTGGTATCCAGAATATATGAAGAACTCTCACAACTCAACAATAACAAAACAACCTGATTAAAAAAGGACTTGGAAAGATAATTCTCCAAAGAAGTTATTCAGGTGGCCAATAAACACATGAAAAGAAGCTCAACATTACTAATCATTAGGGAAATGCAAATCAAAACCACAGTTAAGATAACAACTCATACCCATTAGAAGGGCTACCATCAAAAAAACACCAAAAAATAACAAGTGTTGGCAAAGATGTAGAGAAACTGATACCCTTGTGCACTGTTGGTGTGAATGGAAAAATAAAAACAGTATGGCAGTTTCTCAAAAACTTAAACACAGATAGCTATATGGTCCAGCAATCCCACTTCTGTGGATTCATACTCAAAAGAAGTGAAAGCAGGGATTGAAAGAAGTATCTGTACACCCATGTTCACAGAAGTGTTATTTGCAATAGCTCAAAGGTGGAAGCAACCCAAGTGTCCACTGACAGATAAATAGATAAATAAAATGTGGTACCATGCACACAATGGAATATTATTGCCTTAAAAAGGAAAGAAATTGACACATTACAAGATGAATAAACCTTGAGGACATTATGCTAAGTGAAATAAGCCAGTCACAAAAGGACAAATAAAGCAGAATTCCACTTATATGAAATACCTGAGTGGTCAAATTCATATTGACAGAAAGTAGACACGTAGTCGCCTGGGGTGCGGTGAGTGGAGAAAGAAGTGAATGGGAAGTTATTGTTTAATGGGTAAGGAGTTTCAATTTTGCAAGATGAAAAAGAGCACTGTGAGTAGATGGTGGTGATTATAGTGCAACAATGTGAATGCACTTAATGCCACTTAAAAAATGGCTGAGTGGAGTGCCTGGATGGCTCAGTTGTTAAGCGTCTGCCTTTGGATCAGGTCATGATCCTGAGGTCCTGGGATCAAGCTCCATGTCCGGCACCCTGCTGGGCGGGAAGCCTGCTTCTCCCTCTCCTGCTCCCCTGCTTGTTCCCTCTCTCGCTGTGTCTCTCTCTGTCAAATAAATAAAATCTTTTTTAAAAGATGACTGAGAAGGTAAATTTCATGTTATGTGATTTTACTGCAATTTTTTAATAAAAGATTTTATTTATTTGTCAGAGAGAATGCGAGCGAGCACAAGCAGGGGGAGCAGCAGGGAGAGGGAGAAGCAGACTCCCCGCTGTGCAGGGAGCCGGATGTGGGCTCAATCCCAGGGCCCTGGGATCATGACCTGAGCCAAAGGCAGCCACTTAATCGACTCAGCCACCCAGACATCCCACCGCAATTTAAAAAAAAAAGTGGGGGGGGGGATGAAATGCTTCTGATTCTTCTGCATGATATAACATAAATGAACCTTGAAAACAGTGAGATAGGCCAAATAACAAAAGGCAAATATTACACGATTCCACTTATACAAAATATGTAGAAGAGTCAACTTTATAGAAACAGAAATTAGAATAAAAGTTACCAGGGACTGGGGGATGCAATAACTGGGGAGCTATTGTTTAAATGGGTTTTGGATTTGGGTGAACGACATCCAAATCCTTCTGCTTGGGATGACGAAGTTCTGGAACTGGATAGTGATGAGGGCTACACCTTATGAATATATCTAATGCTACTGTATTATTTTAAAAAATTTTTTATTTAAAATTTCAATTTAATTAACATATAGTGTATTATTAGTTTCAGTGGTAGAATTTAGTGATTCATCAGTTGCAGAGAATACCCAGTGCTTATTTCATCAAGTGCCCTCCTTAATGCCCATCACCCAGTTATCCCATCTCCCCACCCACCTCCTAGGTGAACTAAATCCACATCCTTCTGTTTGGAATGATGAAGTTCTGTAAATGGATAGTGGTGAAGGTTGCTTATTATGAATATACTTAATACCACTATATTATTTTTAAGTGAATTAAATACTTAATACTTGTTAAAGTGGTAAATTTTAGGTTGTGTATATTTTACCACAATAAAAACAACTTTTAAGGTACGTAAGGGAAAGTATCATAAACACACCAAACTTAATGAAATTTTGCACTTCTGTTAAGAATTGTGTTCAGGGACGCCTGAGTGGCTCAGTTGTTAAGCGTCTGCCTTTGACTCAGGTCATGATCCCAGGGTCCTAGGATCGAGTCCCGCATTGGGCTCCCTGCTCAGTGGGAAGCCTGCCTTTCTCTCACTCCTGCTGGTTGTGTTCCCTCTCTCGCTGTGCCTCTGTCTGTCAAATAAATAAATAAATAAAATATTTAAAAAAAAAAAAAAGAATTATGCTCATATAAGACCTGCCAGTCCCAGAAACAGACACTAAAGTCTTGTCCCAAATCATCAAACTACTGCTGGTGCCTTTGTTCATAACATATTTTTTCCATTAACTGAACAAGGACCAAACTGAGCACACTGGCAACCTCTAGCATTTACTCCTCAGTGACTACCAAGAATCTATAAAGCATAATGCTTCCATATACCACCATTGCTTTCCTGTAGAAAAAAGGATACCTGATGAAGTGGTCCAAATTATCTGGTGATAGAAATAATCAGAGATAACACAGCTGAAAATAAGGTCTAATTATTCCATATCTGCCTTCATTCCCACTTTGAAAAAGCAATTCAAAAATTGTCCCCTCCACTCCCTTGGTCCTAGGTCTTCTTTTTAAAATGGTAACTTCACTTGCCTGAAGACGCTTCTCAGAGTAACAAGAATATTAACTAGCAAGACATCACAAGAAAAGAAACCAGACTGATATCCCTCATAGACAGGGGTGGAAAAATGCTCAACAAAAATAAGAGCAAATCAAATCCAACAACATATAAAAAGGATTATATACCATGACCAAATGGGATTTATCCAAGGAATATAAGGTTGGTTTAACATCCAAAATGCAATTAATATGCTATATTAATAACCGACAAAAACCACACGACAATCTCCATAGATACAGAAAAAGCATTTCACAAAATTCAACACCAATTCATGATAATCCTTCCCAGCAAACCAGAAACAGAAAGGCACTTCTGCAATCTAATGAAGGACATCTATGAAAAACCTTTATCTAACGTCATAATTAGACTTGTATACTGAAAACTACAGGGGCACCTGGGTGGCTCAGTTGGTTAGGTGTCTGCCTTTGGCTCACATCACGATCCCGGGTCCTGGGACAGAGCCCCACATCAGGCTCCCTACTTGGTGAGGAGCCTGCTTCTCCATCTCCCTCTGCTGGAGCCCCTGCTTGTGCTCTCTCACTCTCACTCTCTCTCAAATAAAAAACAAACAAAAGAAACCTTTAAAAAGAAAACTACAAACATTGTCAAGAAAAATTAAAGAAGACCTAAACAACAGAAGACATCGCAAGTTCCCAGATCAGAAAACACCAAAAACAAAATCCCGCGAATTTACTGCATATTAACACAATCCCTATCAAAATCCCTGCTAGCTGTCTGCAGAAATTAACAAAGTGATCCTAAAATTTGTATGGAAATGCAAAACACCAAGGATAACCAAAACAGTTTTGGAAAAGAAGAAAATTATTAAAAGACTTCCACTTTCTGATTTCAAATCTTACTATAAAACTACAGTAACCAAGACACTGCATTAGTGTTGCTTTTCCACAGAGGTACCAATGAAATCCAATAGAAAAAAAGATAGTCTTCAACAAAAGTGCTAAAGTAACTGAAGCGCAACATTCAAAAAAGATTATTTTGGACCCTTAAGCCACAAAAAAACAACTAATGTGGTTCATAGACCTAAAAGTGGGTGCTAACATAATAAATAAAACTCTTAGAAGGAAACACAGGAGAAGAAAATCTCTGTGACCCTGCATTGGGCAATGAGTTCTTAGATACACTATCAAAAGGCTAATCTATAAAAGAAAAAAAAAACCTGATAAACTAGACTTAAAATTAAAAATATTTTTGTAGATACCCAAACTGAGGGGTTAGAGGTGAAGGAAATGGATGAAAATGGTCAAAAGGTACAAACTTCTAGCTATAAGCTAAATTAAGTACTGGCAACGTGATGCAGATACATGATGACAACACGATGACTATAGATTATAGTTAACACTGCTGTATAGGATTATAATCCTGTATAGGATTATACAGCAGTGTTAACTATTATATTATATTTGATTACATTTGAAAACAGCTAAGAGTAAATCCTGAACGTTCTCATCACAAGGAAACAACATTATTTTCCTTTTATTTTTTTGGTATCTGTACAAGGTGATAGATAATAGCTGAACTTATTGTGGCAATCATTTCACAATATATGTAAGTCATTATGCTGTACATCTTAAACTGACACAGTGTTGTCTGTCAAGTATACCTCAATCAGACTGGGGAGAAGAAACACTTTTGCTCTTCAAAAGAAACCATTAAGAAAACAAAAAAGAAACCAAATATTGTAAGAAATATTTGTGAATCACATGTCTAAAAACAGACTTGTATCCAAAATACATAAAGATCTCTTACAACTAAATATTAAGAAACCTAACTAAAAATTGGCAAAAGATTTCAGTCAACACTTCATCCAAGAAGATATATGAACAAATAGATGAAAAGATGCTCACCATCATTTGCCCTAGTAAATACTAGGGCATGGCAAATGAAAACCACTATCTCAAACCTACTGAACAGCAATAATGAAAAACACAGACAGTATCAAATGCTGGTGGTAGAGATGTGAAGAAACAGGAACCCTTATGGGCTGCTGGTAAGACTGTAAAATTAGGGGCACCTGGTTGGCACAGTCAGAAGAGTGTGTAGCTCTTGATCTCCGGGTATCGGTTGAAGTGCCAACCTAGGTGTAGAGAATATACATATTTTTTAATGATTTTATTTATTTATTTGACAGAGATCACAAGTAGGCAGAGAGAGAGGAGGAAGCAGGCTCCCTGCTGAGCAGAGAGCCCAATGTGGGGCTTGATCCCAGGACCCTGGGATCATGACCTGAGCCGAAGGCAGAGGCTTTAACCCACTGAGCCACCCAGGCGCCCACGTGTAGAGAATATTGTGTTATGTGAAATAACCCAGTCAGAGAAGGATACCATATGATTTCACTCATATGTGGAATTTAAGAAACAAAACAAATGAGCATGGGTAGGGAAAAAAATAGAAAGGCAAAACAAGAAACAGACTCTTAACTATAGAGAACAAACTGATGGTTACCAGAGAGGTAGGGGGGTGGGCAATGGGTGAAACAGGTGGTGGGGACGAAAGAGGGCCTGTGATGAGCACCAGGTGACGTATGGATGTGCTGAATCACTATACTGTACACCTGGAACTAATATTACACTGTAGCTTAACTAACTGAAATTTAAATAAAAACTTAAAAGCAAACAAATAAATAAACTTAAAAAAAAATTATTAAAAAAATTTTTTTAATGTAAAAATGGTGGGCCACTTTGGAAAACAGTTTGATGGTTTCTTATAAAGTTAAACACACTACTTTACCAATGATTTTATGCAGAAGTTCCTCTACTTAAAGCTGCGACAAAGATAATAAACAGTAGTCAACTATATCACAATTAATCAGTCTACATTAATAGGACAAAACCATAAAAATAAATGTCAATACTAAATTAACATTTTAAAAACTGTTTCTTATCTTCTCATAGCTAAAACTCCGGTGACTGCTGTGTTCTAAATTATCATTAAATTAGAGAGGACACCAGTGAAATGGCAGGTGACTATGACATTTACAGAATGTCATGAGTCAGGAACTGTTTAATCTTCCAGCAGACAAAGAATGTGAGGCTTAAAGAGGATGTTCTGCCTAAGAAGACACAGATCTGACAGCCAAGGTGAAGCTATGTGCTCTTTCCTCCACTTCTTAAGGTTTCTAAGGATTTCAGCATAAGATTGAGTCTAAAAAATGTTCATAAATAATATGACTTTGATTGTTATTGCTTGGGGTGTCTCGGTGGCTCACTTGGTTGAACGTTAGCCTTCTGCTCTGGAGTCCCAGAATCAAGCCCACTTTGGACTAGCAGGGAGTCCGCTTCTCCCTCTGTCTCTCACCCTGCTCGTGCTCTCTCGCTCTCTCTCTCAGTCTCAAATAAAAGAAATAAAATCTTTAAAAATAAAAAAATAGTTACTGCTTGAGTTTAACATATCTATTTAGATTTATGTATATATCAGAAGGGATGTCTCATAAATTATTAAATAATATTTGAAATATACCTGTATATACCAAAATAAATCTTAGAAGTAACACATCATAAAGTTACTTAAAAATATTTCCAGTATCTCAAGTCTCACTAATTCAGTAGAAAATTCAGGAATGTCCAATGCGGAATGTCAGAGATACCATTAAATTGTCATCTAAGTTAACAAAACTTCAACCTCTGAATTAATTTACTCATTTAAATCATTTATTAAATAGTTACTATGAGTGGGGTGCCTGGGTGGCTCAGTGGGTTAAAGCCTCTGCCTTCGGCTCAGGTCATGATCCCAAGGTCCTGGGATCTCTGCTCAGCAGGAAGACTGCTCCCCCTCCTTCTCCCTCTGCCTGCCTCTCTGCCTGCTTGTGATCTCTGTCTGTCAAATAAATAAATAAAAATCTTAAAAAAAAAATAGTTATTATGAGCAGAACAGTAGCTCAAGGAAATAACAGCTCGAGGAAAGCACAACCTCTGACCATTTCCTTAATCAATACCACTATCACAGAAATGTGTACTTTTTTTGAGACCTAGCAGAGAATTTTGTGCCAAATTGAATAATTCTATCTTCCACAAGGTTTTATTCAAGCAGTGCTGGAAATCCCTGTTTAATTGGGCTTATCCGTATACAAAAAGTTGCTCAAATTTTTGAGGTCTTATTATGTTATAATTCATTCCATGTTTATAACACTAGAAGTACATTTTTTGATAGGAGGACATGATGGGTTACGCATATAAGAATCTGTATATTTTAGTGGGAAGTTAGACTCTTCTCCAAAGACCCTTATTCAGATTGCCTCCAAAAAGGTTACCATCAACATAATTAAAAAGTAATCAAGAGATGAAAACAAAGTGGAAGAAATGAACCTGCTCAGCCAAATAACATACTAAAAACAAAACATGGAATTTATACTTTACCTGCAGGTTTAAGGTCTCCTATTCGAATAATGTGTGGCCAGTGCTGGAGTGTTTTCGCAAAAAAAGGGTTGGTTACTCCTAATATGACAGAAGGCCTACATAAAAACAAAACAGAAAAAAAGTGAGGAAAAAGACAAATGTTCCAGTGAAGAATAGTTTATAATTTCTTTAGATTGAACAACAGATTATCTTTTCCTTCACTCAATGCATTATGTAACAACTATATGCCAGGCACCCTGCTTAGCACTAGGCAAGTACAGGTGAAAAGACACAGTCTTTTTAAAAGCATACAGAAAGAAAGGCATACATACCCGATTACAATGCCAAAATCAGGAAACAGAGAAGGTGGTATAAAACATACGACAATTACCAAGGAGAAACTTGGTCACTGAAGACAGCTGAAGACAGCTTCCCCAGTGGCGCCCGCGTGTCTCAGCTGGTTAAGCATCCGACTCTTGCTTTCAGCTCAGGTCATGAACTTGGGTTACTGAGACTAAGTCCCATGTAGGACTCTGCACTCAGCAAGGAGTCTGCTTGAAGATTCCCTCTCCCTCTGCCCCTCCCCGCCTTGCCTGTGCACATATGCTCTCTCTCCCTAGAACAAATAGATCTCTAAAAACAAAACAAAACAAAACGAAAAAACCAAAGCTTCACCAAAGAGATAATATTCACACAAAGATATGGAAAATGAATACAAATTCTTCCCCAAGTGGATAAGTGAGGTAAAGGTAATCCAGAACAAATAGTAGAAGCAAAGCAAAGCAAAGAAGTGGGATCATGGTGTGCTCGAAGAACTACAAAGAGCTCAGCATTCCCACAGAATAAAAGAAGAAGGATTAAGAGTCAGAAATGAAAGTAGCTGGGCAGGTGCTGGCCAGATTATTAAGTACCAAGTTAATATGCTACAAAGTTTATGAAGTGCCAAGTTAATATGTTAAGAAGTTTAAAAATCTTGTAGGCTAATGGAAGGTACTAGAGAACCAAATGGAAGGAAGTCACATGAATAAAAATATAGGAAGATCACTCTAGGGGAAATTTGGAAGATGCCCTACAAGGAGGGGAAGGGGTCTGGGAGAAAGCAGCAGATATGACAAAGACTGGAAACAGTAAGACTGGGAAGAGACTTTTAGAAAGCAGGTAACAAATGTTATTATGAGAGAGATTTTATGGTGTTGAATTGACAGAATTTGGTAAAACTTGATGTGGGACATGTAAGAAGGAGAAATTTACGACAATTTAGATTTTTTATAACTAAGTAAAAAGTAGTACCATTCATAGGTTTAGGGAAGAAAACAAGGAAACAGAAAGAATTCAGTTTATATACATTTAGTTTCAAGTGCAATTAAGATGTCAAGGTGGTAAAACAGTTAAAAAAAAAAAAAAAAACCAGAACAACAAAACCCTGGACATAGAGGTCTACAACTTGCAAAGATTTGGGCTAGGCAGATAAATTTCAGTCATCAGTATATGGGTCTTAACAGAGGCTATGGGTACAGAAAGATTGCTCAGAGAGAGGGGTGACTGGGTGGCTCAGTTGTTAAGCATCTGCCTTTGGCTCAGGTCATGATCCCAGGGTCCTGGGCTCCCTGCCCCCGCATGGAGCTCCCTGCCCCCACATCGGGCTCCCTGCTTGGCAGGAGGCCTACTTCTCCCTCTCCCACTCCCCCTGCTTGTGTTCCCTCTCTATCTGTCAAATAAATAAATAAAATCTTTAAAAAAAAAAGACTGCTCAGAAAGAATTATCAGTCTGAAATCAGATCCCAGAACACAGGCCTGGAGAACACCAACATTTAAGGTGCTGGCAGCAGACCTCACTGCACAGGAGATTGAGATGTAACACCAGAAAGCCAGGTGAGAGTGGCATCAAGGATTTAAATGCTTTTAAGCTTGGACACCTGGGTAGTTCAGTCAGTTAAACGTCTGCCTTTGGCTCAGGTCATGATCCTCGGATCCTCGGATCAAGTCCTGCACTGGGCTCCCTGCTCAAGGAGGAGCCCGATTCTCCTTCTGCCCCTTCCCCAACTCGTGGGCTTGCTCTCTCTCTCAAAAGTACATAAAATCTTTTAAAAAATGCTTTCAAGATCAACAGCTTAAATGTTATAAGAAAGGGAAGGTAGAAGAAATAGGGCAATAATGTGCCTGTGGGGTTGGGCAGGGAGAGGGTCTTGATGGCTCTGGCCAAGAATGTCTTCACTAGAAGTGGAGAAATCAACCTGCAACAGACTGAGAGGCAACCAGAAAACCAAGAAGTAGAGACAGTAAATGGAAATTTGTTGTTGTCATTTTAGAAATTTAGCTGTTAAAAGAAAGTGAGCAACAGAGCAAGAGCCAAAAGGGAAAGGGTAAGATAATTTTTTCCCCTTTGACATACTGGGAAGCACTTTCATGTTTCCATGCTAATACAATGAAGAGGAAGAAGGTAAAGGAAGTTACAGATCAACAAGAGATAACTGGGGGCGCCTGGGTGGCTGCCTTCGGCTCAGGTCATGATCTCGGGGTCCTGGGATCGAGTCCCGCGTCGGGCTCTCTGCTCGGCGGGGAGCCTGCTTCCCTTCCTCTCTCTCTGCCTGCCTCTCTGCCTACTTGTGATCTCTCTCTGTCAAATAAATAAATAAAATCTTTAAAAAAAAAAACAAAAAACCAAGAGATAACTGATGCTCTAAGAGGCCCTGAGTAAGGCAAGAAAACAGATGGCTATTAATGACAATACAGCTTCCACTAATAAATAAAATCATTCAAAGAAAACAAGATTGACTATTGAAATGGACAAGTATTTTAAGCAGCTCTTCAAACCTTCTTTTATAAAATCAAGATGCCAATAAGTTCAAGATTTAATTTTACATAATTTGGTTATACAGGTAATACTTGGTCAATAGTAGCTGTTTTGTTTACTCACGGGGCTTGAGTACGAGTAGTATATTCTTTGAATTCACTGTCATGAATAGTGAAATAAGGTCGGAAGTCACTGAAGTACTTTAATGGAGAAATACAGCTGTGGAGCAAGAAGAACAAAATTAAAGGCCCTACTCAACAACTATAAAACATCAATACATATAGTATCCCCACAATGGGATTATTAATTTATTTATTTCAGTGAATAGCAAACTCATTTTAGGAAACCAGAAAGACAAATGGAAATGCATAATAACGTGGAATGATGGGCTGAAAGAACAGTGGACATGGGGCAGAAGATGGGGAGAAGTTCTGGCACTCCAATAACCCAGTTATGTCTTTTACTAGACACTGACCATTCATGCAACTAATACTTGTCAGGTACCAGCTTTGTCTAAGTCAATGAATGTTTGTTGCTCAGAAAAACCAAAACATGGTTCCAGCCCTCATGGAACCTGAATTAATTCTCTCATCCATGAAACGGACTATAATGAGCACAGCTTTATTACAAGAAAGGGGGTTGTGTGCAAATATATCATAGATGGAAAAATTCTGCAACTACCACTGTCAGGAACCCAATATACTCACTTAACAAGTGCCAATACAGTCTCTGACGACTCCGATGGTGATGGTGCCATGACCACGAGGGGCTCCCCCAATAGGACCAGCTCCCAAAGCATCTGACTATGAAGGAAAACTGGGCAGAAACACCTGAAAGATATTGTATACAGTAGAAGTGTTATTTATCCAACTCCGTTGTTTTCAGTTCTTAGATGATCATTCTAAAAACTTCATACTGATATAAATTCTTCCACCTATTTGTACCCCGTTGTGACATACAAATTCTTTAGACTATGCTGATGCGTAAGTCCTTTTTATACATATAAAAACATACCAGTTGACTCATTCCAATTTTTAGAAAATTAAATGCAATATACTGACATATAAAATGGCTAACAGATAATAAAAACATGTAGAATAATTATTAAATTGTACCATATGGAAGGCCCATCTCATCAATATTGCTTCCTTACATCTGAGTTTTTTAAGATTTCTTTATTTATTTGAGAGAGTGAGTGAGAGAGAGAGAGCACAAGCAGGGAAGAGAGGAAAAAGCAGGCTCCCCCGGAGCAGACCCAAGCTGAAGACAGAAACATAACGACTCAGCCACCCAGGCGCCCCTACATTTGAATTTCTATTCTAAATATTTTAGAGAAAACAAGAAAAATTAATTTTCCAAAGGATGTTTACTGGATTACTTAATTTAAAAGCTAATGCTTGTGGCACCGACACGGCTCTGTCAGTTAAGCGTCTGCCTTCAGCTCAGGTCATGATCGTCCTGGGATTGAGCCCCATGTCGGGCTCCCTACTCACTGGGAAGCCTACTTCTTCCTCTCTCTCTCTCCCTGCTTGTGTTCCCTTTCTCGCTCTCTGTCAAATAATAAAACTTTAAAAAAATAAATAAAAGCTAATGCTTTTGGGGAGCCTGGATAGCTCAATGGGTTAAATGTCTAACTTCAGCTCAGGTCATGATCTCAGGGTCCTGGAATCAAGCCCCACATCGGGCTCCCTGCTTAGCAGGGAGTCTGCTTCTCCTCTCTCTCTCTGCTGCTTCCCCTGCACATGCTCTCTCTCACTCTTTCAAATAAATAAATAAAATCTTTAAAATATTAATAAATAAAAGCTAATGCTTTCAATATTAAAAAATGATGAAAACAAATCACAAGGGGAGATCTAATGCCAAACAGAATGATTTCCTGGGCAAATACTTCCCTTACAGAATGCTCCATATTTCTATAGTAGCCCTGGAATTAGGTGGAAGTCTATTAGGACACAAGTCTGGTACATTACTTAGCCTCAGACATTTGGTATACTTATTTAGTAATTTCCTCCTGTTAGGGTAACGATTTTTCCTAATAGATTAGAGAATATCTATTTATAAAAACCATAATCTTCATAGTTGAAAACATATACACACACAAGAAAGAGAAAGGAAGGAAGAACATGTAGTTTAAAAAATATGAAACAGATTTGTAAAATGGAAATTAGGGAAAGTTAATTTTAACTATTCAAAGGCAAGAAAACAAATGTGAAGGAAGTGCAAGGAAAAAACAAAAACAAAACAATAAACAGTTCAAGGATAAGCCAAAGCAGTTCTTCTTCCTTTCTTTCCTAAACAAGTGAATCCTAAAGCAGACATGGTGCATGGTAGGCATCTCTGCCATGAGGGAAAGAAGACGTGCTGGCTCCGAGCGGCGTGTGAGGACCTTTGTGAGACATCCACGTGGAGGAGGTGGCTTCCTGGGGGGCTGTTGGAATGTGGTGAAGATGTACATGTGTGGAGGTGATCTGGACTGGGGTGACAGAAGGCAAGAAGTTATGAGAGGCCTGGAGGGGCAGTCTGGTGTGGAGTGTCAGAACCAGAGTGTGTTGAAGCTGTCCATGCTGGGACACAAGATCAGGGGAAATAGGGTGTTCACATGGAGAGGTGGCCTGGAAAGAGGCATAGGAGCACAGCAGGGTATGGAGGGCATTCCTGCGGGGGCTTCTCTAGCATTGGGAGCCAGATCACAAGCAAAGTAAGGATGGCACCCATATGGAGAGGAGGCCTTATGTACAATAGAGAAGCCTAAATGGCATGGGAGGGTAACCACATGGGGGTCAATCTAGCATGGAGCAGAGCATGAGAAGGTAAGGAAGGTATCCATGAAGAAGGGCAGCTGGGTATGGAGTGTCAAAGCCCAAAAAAGGGTAAGAAAATTATTTGCATAGAGGAGAGAGTTTAAGCAGAGATGAGAGACTGGTTACTAATAGGGACTGATCAAATAAATTAATTAATTAAGGATAATAGGAGGTAGTCCCTCAGAAAGGGAAAAGAAATACAAATATAGAAAGGGAGAAAACTAGAATGAACCCTGTCTTATAGGACTGGAATTGGGGGTAGTAGTATGACTTTATGCTTTTTAATATATATGAATTTGGAAATAAATACATATGCAAAAATGTGTATTATATATGAGTATGTACGTATACATCCCTTTACAAATATATATATATACTTCCTAGCTCTGTCCACTGAGAGGGCCTAAAATCAATGATATCCCAATAGCACTGAGCACAAGTAGTACCCAGACCTTGGCTTCTGAATCTTATTCTCCACTTTAAAATAAATAAATAAACAAATAAAGCCAAGGCTCTTTGGAGAAATGGCTGATTCCAGGTTCCAGGGCCAGGGAAGGAAACACACAAGATAATCTTCGAATCAAGAGAACTGAAAACATATGTCCATACAAAGGGTTATATACAAGTGTTCATAGTAGCATTACACATAATAGCTAAAAAGTAAAACTGTCTGAATGTCCTTCAGTGGATTAATGGATAAACAAAATGTATATCCATACAATGGAACATCATAAAATGAAGTAATGATTCATGTTACTGCATGCATAAACCTGAAAATGACATGCTAAGTGAAAGAATGTAGACATAAAAAGTCACATAATTTATGATACTATTTATATGGTATGGCCAGAATAGGAAATCTATGGAGACAGAAGGTAGATTAGTGATTCCCAGAGGCTGGGGAGGAAGGAAGAAATGAGGACTAACTGCCACTAGGAACAGGGTTACTTTTTGAAGTGATCAAATATTTTAAAGATTTTATTTACTTATTTGACAGACAGAGATCACAAGTAGGCAGAGAGGCAGGCAGAGAGAGAGGAGGAAGCAGGTTCCCTACTGAGCAGCGATCCCGATGCAGAGCTCGATCCCAGGACCCTGGGATCATGACCTGAGCCGAAGGCAGGAGCCTTAACCCACTGAGTCACCCAGGCGCCCTGAAGTGATCAAATATTTTAGAACTAGAGAGTAGTGAAGCACAACTTTCTGAATATAGTAAAAACCACTGAACTGTATACTTTGAAAGAGTGAATATTATATTATGTGAATTATGTATCAGTTTTTTAAATTAAACACAAAAAGACAAACTTGGAACATCTTTTCTTTTTTAAAGATTTTATTGGGACGCCTGGGTGGCTCAGTTGGTTGGACGACTGCCTTCAGCTCAGGTCATGATCCTGGAGTCCCGGGATGGAGCCCCGCATCGGGCTCCTAGCTCCCCGGGGAGCCTGCTTCTCTCTCTGACCTTCTCCTCGCTCATGCTCTCTCTCAAATAAATAAATAAAATCTTTAAAAAAAAAAAAAGATTTTATTTACTTATGTGTCAGAGAGATAGAACACAAGCAGAGGGAGAAGCAGGCTCCCCACTGAGCACGGAGCCCAGTGCAGGGCTCTATCCCAGGACCCTGGGATCATGACCTAAGCCAAAGGCAGATGCTTAACCAACTGAGCTACCCAGGAGTCCCAAGACTGGAACTCCTTATAGACAAAAGCAAGTAAGTATTTAAAGAATGACAATATATTAAAAAAAAAATAGAGGCCAACTTGAAGTGAGACAAGTCTCACTGGCCAAACTGGGGACAACTGAAATAGCAAATGAGAATAATGGACTTTAATAACCTGTTGAATAAAATAGGAAACCAAGAGTCCATTCAGATATACACAGCATGATGTTTCAAAGTATTTCTACAAATTCTTTGACACTGTCTTTAAAACATGGAACCTAATTCTCCCCTCCTTAGCTGTGAACTAGATTAATGGCTTACATGTAATGAGCAGAATAAGGCCAGTATGCAAGTTTGAAGGTTAGGTCATAAAAGACATGGTGGCTTTAGCCTTCTCTCAGATCACCTCTGAAAGCTCTAGGAACATTCAAGCTGCCCTATGGACAGGTCCACATGGCTAGAAATGAGGCCTCCTGTTAACAACCACAAGGAATCGTGACCTCCAGTCAGCAGCCAAGTAAGTAAGACTTTTTGGGAAACAGATCCTCCAGCCTCAGTCAAGACCCTCATGCCCTCCTTGTCCAACTGACAAAACCAGGCCTGATATCTTGACTGCAACTTCGTAAGACATCTAGAGCTAGAACCATCTAGCTAAGCCGTTCCTAGATTCCTAACCCTCAGAAACTGCATGAAGTAATATTTGTTCTTTTAAGCCTCATAGTATTGGGGTAATTTATTACATAGCAATAAATAACTCATATACATAGTTTCAAAGTGCCTCCCAACAGAATAGTTAATCAAAAAGGAAAAGGAGTAGTTTATCATTGAGAAGCTTGGAGAACACCACAAAGTGAACATCATCAGTAACAAGGCAAACTAAGTCCCTGCCAAAGACACAGAGCTCGCATTTAATCTCAAGTAAATCCCAAACAAACCTAAACTGAGGGACTTCCTGCAAAGTAACTGTCCTATAATCCACAAGAAGCTCAGGTGTGTGAAAGGAAGACTGAGGAGCTATTTCAGACTGAAGGAGAGAGACTGAAGAAGCATGACAAGTAAATGCAACAGATAATTCTGAACTAGACAGCACTGTGACAACTGGTGACATCCAAATTAAACGGTATTAATTTATCAACATTAATTTCCCAATTCTGATGAATTTATCCCAATTGTGTCTTTATTTGTAGGAGATAGACACTAAAGTATTCAGAAATGATGAGACAACAGGTCTCCAACTGACTATCAAGTGGTATGAGGAAGTAGTCCTCTGAACTATACTACTACTTTTCTGTAAATTAGTGACTGTTTCAAATTTATATGTATATATACACATATGTATATATAACTACATATACTGTGCACATATACACTTACATATACATTTACATAAAATTTTGAAACAATTACAAATTTATAGAAAAGTGGTGAGTGTGTGTGTGTTAAGTATATATTTAATAGTGGCATACCTATAAGGTATTAAAGCTGCAAATTACTTTTTCTCAAAAGTATTGTGATATATAATAAGTAAGGGCATAAACAGATACCCAGTAGAGTTACAAGATAGAGCACTCTCTGAAACCCCTGAAATTTTCTGAAACTTTAGAAATACCTATTACAAAAAGTTTTATTGGGGAGGTAAGTATTAAATATTCAAGAAAGAAACCCTGTCTCCAGCTCTAAATTTAATAAATATAGGTGGTAGACATCTAATTAACTGCAGTATAAAATTACTAAAATGAGGGTCTATAGGGAAATTACAGGGTATTTTTTAGCACTACTTTCATTTCCCCATTCTGGAGTGCCATGCTTTATGCTAAGCTCCACTGCCTCTCTCAAAAGAGTCATCTCCTAGAAAAAAAATCAGAAACTTACTCCAAATAAATAAACAGATGAATAAATAGATACATATATAACTAGACAAGTAAATAACTAGATAAATAACTAAGCAAGTAAATAACTAGATAAATTTTTTTCCAGAAAGACATAGCTTGTTGTTATAATCTTAAAAGCTAAAAGAAACTAACACGTTATCAATGATATCAGACACATTTTATATAGTAATAGACTTTTACAGTCTTTGAAACACAAAACACCCCTAGCTGTTATCTACTCTGCCAATGGGGTAGAAAGCCAAGATGGCTTCGTTCTCAAGATGGGGGCAAGGAGGAACATGACGACACATAACTGGTATGCCCCTTGCATCAGTATGAGGAACCAATAGCAAACATCATCAGGTAAAATGTCCTTGACTCTAGACAAGAGAATGTGTTTCTTTCAACAGAGAACTGTCCCTCAATTCTAAGCCCAACTTAAAAGCTTAATGAGAAGACTATGGGATCAAGAGAGCTGATACCAAAGTCAGGGTCCATGTACTAGTATAGCTGAATGAGACTTGACCTGGCACAAGGAGGGAGATGAGTGCCTACACTGAACTGCATTTTTTTTTTAAAGATCTTTTATTTATTTATTTGACAGAGAGAGAGAGAGATCACAAGTAGGCAGAGAGGCAGGCAGAGAGGGAGAGAAGCAGGCTCCCTGCTGAGCAAGGAACCCAATGTGAGACTTGATCCCAGGACCCTGGGATCGCGACATGAGCCGAAGATAGATGCTTAACCAACTGGGCCACCCAGGCATCCGTGAACTGCATTTCTGCCACTCAGTTTCAAACATCTTTCCAGGTCTCAGTCCTTTGCTCTCAAGCTCACTCTTGGTATAAAAATATCACCTTCAATATAAGTGATAAACATTTAAACTTTTATTCACATGAATAAATGTACAATGTAAGCTCTCCACACACAAAATGAAGAGTGCTGTCACTAAGCTGAGTGTCAGACACTAAGCACTTGACACAGCGCTATCTGTGTGAGCCTATTATTGTTCAACTATCAGTTTTCTCACCTCCTGAGCAATAAGAATAAAAAACAACAAACTCACTTGTTCTACTTTTTTAAAGATTTTATTTATTTATTTATTTATTTGAGAGAGAGAGTGCATGTGAGAGTGATGGGGAGAAGCAGAGGGAGAAGGAAAGAGAGACTCTCAGGCAGACTCCCTGCTGAGCCTGGAGCTGGACACTGGGCTCAATCACATGACCCTGACTGAGAGCATGATCTAAGTGGGAGCCATCCAGGTGCCCCCAACTTGTCCTACTTTAAAAACAAGAACATGTCATTTAGGGGCACCTGGCTAACTCAGTGTTTCAGTGTCTGCCTTCAATTCAGGTCATGATCCCAGATCCTGGGATCAAGCCCTGCACTGGGCAGGGGGAGAGGTAGGGGGGAGGTCCCCACTTAGCAGGAGGCCTGCTTTTCCCTCTCACTTGCCCTGTTTGTGTTCCCTCTCTCACTGTCTCTTTCCCTAACAAATAAACAAATAGGGCTGCCTGGGTAGCTCAGTGGGTTAAAGCCTCTGCCTTCGGCTCAAGTCATGATACCAGGGTCCTGAGATGGAGCCCCGCATCAGGCTTTCTCTCAGCAGGGAGCCTGGTCCCCCTCACTCTCTGCCTACTTGTGATCTCTGTCAAATAAATAAATAAATAAATAAATAAATAAATAAATAAATAAATAAATAAATA
>NC_081558.1:26087659-26152487 GCF_022355385.1 Mustela nigripes
TCGTTAAAAGAATAAAAATAAACAAATAAAATCTTAACAACAACAACAAAAGAACATGTTATTCATAATCACGAGAAAAGACACATGCTAAAAAAAGTTTTAGTGGTATGAATACTTAATTACCACAAAAGTAAAGATAACTGATAATAAACTGAAAAGCATCAAGATTTGCACCCAGCAGTTCAAAAGAAAATATGTCTAGTAATCAAATTCTATACTAACTCATGCCAATTCTTTAATTTTTTAAAATGAACAAAGTGTCAGAAGTATAAATAGTAGGGGCGCCTGGGTGGCTCAGACAGTTAAGGGGACTGACTCTTGGTTTCGGCTCAGGTCATGATTTCAGGGTCCTGAGACTGAGCCCTATGTGGGGTTCTGTGACACTCGTGGAGCTGGCCTAAGATTCCCTCTCCCTCTGCCCTTACCCACCCACTTGCATGCAGGCGGTCTCTCTCTGTCCAAAAAAAAAAAGTATAAATAGTATGCATCCTTCTTAGTATATTTTTCCTGTGATAACTATTCATTTACTTTTCATTCTAAGAATGCTACGACATCTAATTTTAAAAAGATGTCAATTTGTTTTTAAGTAAGATTTATAACGTTCATACAGTAAATTTCACACTTAACAAAGATTTAGAACACGTCCATCACTCCAAAATTCCCCTCATCTTCTTTGTAGTTGATTCCCCACCCCCATCCCCAGCCAACCACTGATCTGATGTCTGCCCCTTTTCCAGAATATCATATAAATGCAATCATTCAGTAAGCAGTTCTTTAAGATCTGGCTCCTTTCACTAAGCATAATGCTTCTGAGTCATCTATGTTGCAGACTGTATCAACAGTGCACCTTTTTTTTAGTTGCTAAGTAGTGTTCCATGCACATGCATGAATCACAATTTGTTTATCCAGTTACCAGTTTATGGACATTTGCTATGTTTCCAGTTTTAGGCTGGTATGAATAGAGCTGCTATAAACATTTGCATACAGGCCTTTGTGTGGATATGTGCTTTTATATTTACTGGGGTGAATTCCTAAAAGTGGGATTACTGGGTTGCCCTAAAGCCAAGTATATAAAACAAATCAAGCATACAAAATAAATCACTCTATGAAGCAATATTCCATGCAGTTTAAAGGTCACATACACACAAAAATCAAACCCACAAAAATCAAACCAAAAATCCCATTCTAAGTCTTTTACATGACTCCTGATTGCTTGTATTACTATTTAATAACTGCTCGGCAACAGCAGTGGTTTCTCAGCCTGGGATACACATCAGAACCACCTAGGAGCTGGGACTTGCATACCAGTCCTAAGATTTCTATTCAGCTGTTCTGGGTAAGGCACAGGCACTGGTACGTTTTCCTTTTCTAGATTCACTCTCCCTTTTTTTATTTTGCATTTTGAAAAATTTCAAACATACAGAAAAATAAAGACAATTATGTAAGAACCACCATTTATATATCATCTAGAGTTAACACTGTTTTATCATTTTTACTTCATTAATTTTTTTCTTACTAAAGTATTTTAAGAGTCTTAGTTTCTACCAACTGAGTTAATTGGGCACTTCTTACCGAAGTATTTAATTTTATTTTATTATTATTTTTTAAAGATTTTTTTTATTTGAGAGACAGAGAGAGTGAAGGAGAGAGCAGGAGCAGAGGAGGGGAGGAGAGGTGGAAGGAGACTCCCGACTGAGCAGGGAGCCTGATGCAGGACTCGATCCCAGGACTTCAGGAGCACTACCTGAGCAAAAGGCAGATGCTTCACTGACTGAGCCACCCAGGTGCCCATTACTGAAGTATTTTATCTATCTATCTATCTATCTATTAAAAGATTTTATTTATTTGAGAGACAGAATGAGAGAGAGCATGAGAAGAGGGAGGGTCAGAGGGAGAAGCAGACTCCCCACCAAGCAGGAAGCCCAATGTGGGACTCGATCCTGGGACTCCAGGATCATGACCTGAGCTGAAGGCAGTCACTTAACCAACTGAGCCACCGAGGCACCCTACCGAAGTATTTTAAAATGAAAATTTTCATCTCAAAGTACTTAAAAATGCATCTCTAAAAAGTAAGTCCATTTTCTTACATGATTACAATGCCATTCTCACATCAAACCAAACAAAAAATAATTTGTTTCTACCACGTAATACCCAGTCCATATCCAAATCTCCCTGTCAAAGCTCATAATATACAGTAAGGGATGAACTACCGATTTACAATATATGAAACATAATGACTACTTTCTTCCAGTTTTTTCCCCTTTCTCTTCCCATTTTTATCCACAATTAAGAACATTCATTTCCTAAAGAAATTTAAAACAATATCACAAAGTAAAAGAGAAAAGGCAGTTAATAAAATTTACCTGAAAAGATCCACCTCATGAACAGTAGGTAAAATAACAGATATATGTGTGTCTGCCTGAGATAAAAAAGAAAAAAATACAGAAAATGTCACTAAAATTTATAGAAATTGATTTCTATCATTTATCTCTTATAAAATATCTATCTTATAATCAATATCCATCTTGTAATCTATCCTTTTAAGATTCTCTTCATCCAGAAGCAGCCACAAAGAGAATAGGTCTTACCAATCTCCCCTAACACAGTACAATGTCAAGGATGACAGATTCCTTGGATAAAGCATTAACCCAACAATCAGATAGTAGATTAATTCACAACTGCCTGAAATATTACCATAATACAACAGGCAAAATTAGTTTTCCTACTGCTTTCCATTTTAATTCAATTCAAACAATGGGAGTGCTAATATACCAGTTACACATTTCAAATAAAAACTTCAACCCCACCCATGAACAGATGTAGCTTTAGGAGAAATGAAAGACAATCATAACTACAGAATCCTTTTGACTGAGTTTCCTACAAACAAAAGTCTGTTGACCTCTCTTCTAAGAAGATGAGAGGATTTATGTATTTTCTCCTAGTCCTCATAGTTACAATATAAATTCTGAGTTCTCTGAGTTCTTATTACAAAATTATTTAATGCGTATTTCAGTAATATTCAGACATATACCATATACCCAAGAAACTCTGCATCTGCTAGTTTTAAGAATTCAGTTAAAGAGACTATTTATGGTAGATTATTCTACCACAGTGCCACACTACCTGCTGAGTTAACTGTGCTATTTGAGTTGTCCCAGGCTTGTCATGACATGTGGGAATCCGTACCTTAAAGAGAAAGAGAAGAAATTAACTTTGGCTACAAAAGAATGTCCTTTATATAATTCTGAGTCCCATTACAATGAGGGATCAGAAACACTCTTACCACTAAAAAAGTATACTCAGCAATGCCTAAAAAGCCATAAAAACAAAGTATCTGTATCAGACTTTACAACTACAGTCTCATTAATCTTTAGTCACAGCAGAAGGTAAGTGAAACAGGGGAGCCTGGGTGGCTCAGAGGGTTGAGCCTCTGCCTTCGGCTTAGGTCATGGTCCCAGGGTCCTGGGATCGAGCCCCACATCAGGCTCTGTGCTCAGTGGGGAGCCTGCTTCTCCCTCTCTCTCTGCCTGCTGCTCTGCCTACTTGTGATCTCTCTCTGTCAAATAAATAAATTAAAAATAAAATAAAATAAAAAAGAAGGTAAGTGAAACAAAATCTCCATATTCCCATACACATGGAAATCACTAACCCACTGAGAAGCAAATGTGCTGGAAAACAGAAAAAGGGCATCAGCTTCATACTGCTTCCTGTTTATTGTTCCAGTCTTTGCTTCATTAATACATACACACCCAAACACACCCTCTCAAGCTTGCCAAAGTATGGGATAAATCTAACAGGAAACCATGAGAACTTTCAACCCAGAGTTACAAGTACTACTTTTGATGATCTCCCAGGGGAAAAAAACAGAACACATCCTACAGAAATGAGTAGATCTAAAAACAGAGCATTGCAAAAATAAGTCCAACTTGAAAATGAATTGCAAAAGCACTTAGGGAACATTCATACAAATCCTTTGAGCCAAATGTTACTACACTATGAAAGGAAAGGAAGGGAAAGGAAAAGAAAAGAGAAAAGGAATGGAAAAGAAAGAAGTGAATAGAGCACAATACCCTGGGATGGACATGTTTGGTCTGGCATTACACATTAAGATCATTCAAACCTAAGAACCAATGGCTTTTCTCATTTCTTTTAATTTTTACTAATTCATAGCCAATTCTACAAAGCATTCTGCAATTCCACCGTCTCTGGAGGGCCACAGAGTTGCAGAAGTCTAGAAGGTGGGATTTACATTCACATGTATTAAGTAAGAATGATACCTTTGTGCAAACTCTACAGGATGAAATGAAATAGGTGGCCCCTGGAGTTGTGTGACTAATGGCTCTGTACAGTAGGAGGAAGTGTGATACCTCTGTAACTCTTCACATACAAGTGAAAGCGGTAACAGGACTGGACATCACTAGAAAGTTAAAAAGCAAAACTCATCTATGAACTTCCTAGAGTTCCTCAGAAAATGAGACAAATGAAATAAAAGATATTACCTTCATTACAACCCCCATAATAGGCAGGTGTAATGTCTTCCCTGGCACTGGGGCAGGCCATCGGTCAACGTCATTACAAGCTGAAAAATAAAATATTTCCTTATTATAAGTTCCAATATTAAAATATGAAAAATGAAACATGAGAAATTAGAATTCCTTTCTATAGAGCAGGAAAAATATACTGGGAAGGTGGAAGATAAAAGGTAAAAGAAAAGTAAAAGTAGTGAAAATATATTACATTTCACCAGAAATATACCTGTGGTCTAGGATATAAACTGGTTCATCAATTTTTGAAAGCAACAAAGTAACAGGTTTAAAGGGAATTTTCCTATTTACTTATTGCTACTAAAATTAGCTACCAAAAGCATACCACCTGATAGAGGCCTCTATAAAGTGACAAAGATTTCTGTTTAAATAGTACTCCAAAAAGCAGAGCTATCAACTCCGTATTTGTTTATTATTACCCTAATAAATAGGCATCATCTATGTTGCAAAAGGAGGTACTAAAAGATAAGGTCTTTTGTGTTCGTAGGAAGAGGTGCAGAATAGTTTTATACCTCTCTCCTATCATGGAGCCCTTAAAATTCTTAATGAATTTTTTTAGAATGTCAACTTTATATTTATCAGCCATTTCCAGTAAAATTTTTAAAACTCTTGCATAAAGGTATCTAACTCACACAGTGTTTAACTTACCTGCTTCCAAATAAGGTTCACTCTTTTCAAAATACTCTGGTGCTATCTGTTTGAGCACAGTGTGAAAAAAATGAATATAAGGAAGTTTGCTGATCAAAACCAAGGACTGGAGAGAAAAAAGAAACATGTTTTTTTAATTTTCTTAATGATTATAACTTAAACTTGTCATTTCTTACATAATCAATTACTAATGAGCTAAATTCAGCAAAAGTGTGGATTCATAATTTCCTATTAATAGACAAATGTCATGGATAATTTCTAAGGCCTCATTACTATTTACATTAGCAAAACAGTATCAGAATTAGCCAGATGAAATTCTCCTAATACAGAAGGAGCAAACTGTGATGCTTTTTCAAACTAAGACCTATGACTGTTGTATTTTAGTTTTCAATAGTCATAGCCATATACTTAGAAATTGTGACTTGGGGTGCCTAGGTGGTTCTGTCAGTCAAGCACCAAACTCTTGATTTCAGCTCAGGTCCTGATCTCAGGGTCCTGGGATCGAGCCCCACATCAAGCTCTGCACTCAGCGTGGAGTTTGCTTGTCTTTCTCCCTGACCACATGCTCGCTCTCTTTCTCTGCCCCATCCCTCAAATAAATAAATGAATAAATAAATAAAATCTTAAAAAAAATAAATTGTAACTTTATAGTTGGGTCACTTCAAATATGGATGATGCCCATCTTTTTCATCCATGTTTTTTGAAAACTACTTTTTATTTTTCCATCCAATATCAAGTAGTAGTCAAGGCACATTCTAGTTACAAAAAGTAAAGTTGTGTCCCTTTAGTTAGGATTAAATCAGAACCAATTTTTTGTTTAAATGGTGGTTAGAAATATTTTTAAAGTTTATTTATTTAAGTAATCTCTACGCCCAACATGGGGCTTGAACTAATAACCCCAACACCAAGAGTCACATGCTCTTCTGACTAAGCCGGTCAGGTCCCCCTAATTTATTTTAAGGAAATAAAATGACTGTACAGTTAGAGTGGAAAGAGTAATGATTAAGATGTTGCTACAGTGTATTTACTGACTCTTAGGTGTTTCAAAAAGATACTGCGGGCTTTTATTAGTTGTAATAATATTACAATCATCTGTTTATCCTTTCCCTCATTACAAAATGTGAAAATTAAACAGATTCTTCTGGCTTTGGGAGTTTCATACAATATCTATAATTTACCACCAGGAAACTAGCACAGAGATAGCAGAATGGCAAAATTCACTACTAGTTAAAAACCTAGGGACAAGTGTCTATAATCTA
Organism: Mustela nigripes; assembly: GCF_022355385.1. Taxonomy (NCBI): domain Eukaryota; kingdom Metazoa; phylum Chordata; class Mammalia; order Carnivora; family Mustelidae; genus Mustela; species Mustela nigripes. The sequence goes on from NC_081558.1 coordinate 26,094,111, forward strand.
AAAAAGACAAAAATAAAACGTAAGTTGTAGTATGTTTAAAGATAAAATATCATTTAAAGACTATTCATCCTTACAATTTCTATTTTTTTAGCCACAATATAAAAGCATTTTTCCTTAGTGTATATGAAATTTACCTTCTGGAAGTAGCCTCTTTTTAGACTTTTATCTCGAACTTGTCGGAAATATACATATCCATAAAAATAAGCAGGATCCTTCTATGAAAGAAGTGACAAATAAAAAAATACATATTGCCATCCTTTATTATTAACATCATGCTGCTTTATAAACCTGAACTGAAATATAAGGTATACACAAAGAGCTAGTTATGCTTTTCCACCAACACAAATAATCATGACAGTAACTGGCAGATCCAAACCTGCTAGCTTGCCCAAAGGGGAAATAATTATAACTAAAGTACTGAAGTCAGATTTTTCCCACTACAGTTTACTCAGCTTATGTTCTTTGTTCATATTTGTACTAGTTAATGGAAGTCAGAAAACAATCAAATTCTGTTTTCCCCCAATGCTACTTATATATTTTTTAATTGTGCCTATAAGTAAGAGTTAGAGATAGTCCTACTAAAATGAGGTATCCTATTGTAAAATTTCAAGAGAGAGAGAAAAAAGGAGTTAAATGCCAATGTGAATCTTACAAAGCCAGTTCTATTTTTACCTAATAGAAATGAAACACCGAAATGTTTATCAAAATACAATTTGAAAGTAACTACATTCCAAAAAACATAAGAAGTTTTTGTAACCTCATGAAATAAACTTTGACCCAGTTTCTAATTGGATTGTTACTCTTTGCTCAAATATTTATTAACCACCTGCTTAGAACAAGGCATTGTATTACACATTAGAGAAGTTAAAAGATGCTTCAAATACAATTCCTGAAGGAGCTCTTAATCTAAAGAGGGATGAAAACAAAGCTCAAGGCGGGTATATAGGAAAGAACACAGTGTTACAAGGAGGCCAAGAGGGAAGAGATTACAGCTACCTATGCAGATCAGTAAAGATTTCATGGAGGCAGCTGTTTTTAAAGTGGGCACAGGATGGATATGATTTAAACAAAAGCAAAGATTCCAGGTTTATAGAGCCAGGAGTCTGAGCAAAAACAAGGACAGACAGAAAAAATACAAGCTACCTCAGGACAAAGCACATAGTTCAGTTTGGCTTAAATATGGTACCTGTACAGAAAGGAGATAAAGTTGGAAATTGGAAAAGTAAAGTGCTTAATTTGTAAGGCCCAAAAAGTGAGGATGAGGAAACAGTACTATCATTAGTTCTTTATTCCTTAAGCAATGGACAGTCCTTTTATATTTATTTTTATATAATATATATGTATACTTTAGCTAGCAACACTGTGTAATATACATGACATTGGAAAAAACCCGCAAAAGATGGGTTATCTTTGGGCAAGTTTCTTCTCAACAGCCCTCAATTCCCTCATTTGCACAAGGAACTCTCTCAGAAAACTGTAACTCTCTCAGAAAACAGTTGAAAGAATATGTTAATAGCAATATCAAAAGGTCATGGAAAGAAGTAGATGGTTATAAGACATTTTGACAGTAATATTTTTGCTAACTGGGAGAGGGTTCCTGTCATTAGAAGAACCAGGGAGGTAAACTGCAAAAGCTGATTTTAGGCAAATGATTTCATACTGGATGTGCTGACAGGACATGCAGATGGAAATGTTCCTCATGCAGTTAGAGACAGAAATGTGGAATACCAAAAGAGACAACACTCTCAAATCATCTGAATTATTAAAATTGCCTTTAATAAATAATAAGTGTAAAACAAACCTCATTAAAAAATCAAAATGAGACAATTATAATTATATCATGAAGTAGGGAATCTTCAACTCTGAGTGATATTTACTGGTATAATACCACCTCAACTCCACATCTAAACAAAGAGTTATAAAAATTGAAGGAAAACTACCTCAACATTCTGATCAATTTCTATACTTCACAACGGCATTATGTGTTTCAAGAATAGTAACTTTATAGAGTTCTTTTCTTTCGTGAGTTGAATCCTTATACAATAGACTCACTTAGGAAATGTAGCACTATAATATAGTAATAAGACAAAAGCAAAATATTTCTGAATGCTATTAAGAGGTAGCTGAGTTCCAAAGTTTCCTCTCACGAGGACATTTTTCTATTACTACTTTTCCAACCTTTAAGTAAACTGGTAAATCTTTGTCATAATGATCCAGAAGACAATGCAGTGACACCCTCCTTCCAGAAGATTGTCGGAATCTAAAACAAAACTGGGTATCTCCAAGACAACCTAATGAAAACAAAAATGAAAGTAATTAAGAATAGCATAGTATAACATTTCTTTATCCAGATTCACCAAATGTTAGCACTAAAAAGGTCCTATGAATTGTTTAAACCCATTTTATTATGTTTTAGAGAAAAACTGGAGATTCTGATTGTTCAAGTGACTTGTCCAAAGCCATCTTTGTTGGTTAGAGGCACAGCCATTAGCAAAACATACATCTAAACTCCTAGGTCTCTTTACTATTTTTCCTATTCCTATTTTCCCCCATTTAATTTAAAAAATCTTTAAACTGTTTGCATTTAATGTTGACTCACAAACATAATAATGAGAAAAAGAAGCCAAATACAAAAGAACATATACTGTTCAAATCCATTTATATAGTTGCTTGTTTTTCTTTTTTAAAAGCAGGCAAACTATAGAGTTTAGGGATGCATGGTTGGGTGATAAAAGTATAAAGAAAAACAAGACACTTATCACTGTAAGAATCAGGACTGTGGTTGCATTTGGAGGGGGTGGGAAATAGTGCTCAGGAGGGGACATGAGGGGGCTTCTAAGGCACTGGCAATGTTCTATTTCTAGACCGTGTGTGTGTTTTACATTTCACAGTGGGAAGGTTTTTTTTTAAAAACATAATATAGCAGACTCAGGAAGTGCCCATGTAAGAGATTCACTATTTTCATCATTTTAATTTAAAGAGTTTTTTATTTTTTTCACTCTATTTTTGCTTTTCTTAAAATCAGAATAATGGCAATTTTTAAATATGCTACAATTTTTTTTTTTTGCAATTTTCACATGACACTGCCTCACTGGAATATAGGGAAATATAGTTATAAGAACAGTCTTGAAATGCCAATTTAGAACTGGCAAGTATGGGTCAACAATTATCTAAATTTAACATTATCAGTGATATAATTCTGTGAAGTGTTTCTACAGAAAAATGATACCTATATTCATATCTGTCTGCATAGAATGTCTTTAATTTCATTAGTCACTCATGGAAATTACTTAGATTTCTGTACCAGATTTAAGATAATCATTTCAAGCCTCTAAAAACATAATACAGATATCTTTGTCATATGTTTTGTATTCTTTGTTAATGATGCTATAATATCTAATAAGTGGTCCTCAGCTGCCAACATCTCCAAACACATCACAGCTACCTTAATGCGTGGTTAATCATTCATCAATATTTACTACTGTAGAAATTATAAAAAATATTTAAAAGTCTCTTAATGAAGAATCCTAGTTACCTGTGTAAGCTATAATATGTGACTAGCACACTAAGACCCATGCTGTCTGGCATGCATCTCTACCTATTTTACTATATCCTCCCTGAAATTTATTTTTGAAGATTTTATTTATTTAGTTGACAGAGAGAGATACAGCGAGAGAGGGAACACAAGCAGGTGGAGTGGGAAAGGGAGAAGCAGGCTTCCCGCTGAGTGAGGAGCCCAATATGGGGCTTGATCCCAGGAGCCTGGGATCATGACCAGAGCTGAAGGCAGATGCTTAATGACTGAGCCACCCAGATACTCCAAAAAGTTTTGACTAATAAAGTTTTTAAACATAACCACTTCTAGCAAACCTCTTAAAATATGTAAACTTTACCTGAACTGGCAATAATTACAAAAAACCATAAATAGTCTAAAAAGTAAAAGACACATTAAGTAGCTTTTCACTGAAATTCTTTCTGGTTATTATATTTAGAACTAATAAGATTATACTAAATATGAAATATGCTCAGGATTTTATTACTTACTATTATACAAAGAAGTACTTATATTTCTTTAGCACATGAAGTTCTTAACAAAGGAAGCAGAAACTTGGTAACACATTTAAGTTTTTAAAAAGCAACTAAGTATATAAACCTAAATGCAATCATAGAAATTAATATTCCTTTGGTGGTAGAGGAAAGAAACACAGGGGACTGGAGGATAAGTGAAATCAGTTTCTTGATAGTTTAAAAATAAAGAGAATACATGAGACCTGAGATAATGGAAAATACTTTTAGCATTGTTTTAGTTCAAGAGATTTATATGTTGATTGTTCAATTTTTCCCTTTAGAAGACATTTAAGTATTTTGTTCTCTGTTTTTGAAAGAAAGAAAAGAAATTTTTTCTTTATTTTTAAAATGAACAAACACTCAATAGCATTCATCAAAAGGGAAATGCAAATCAAAACGACAATGAGTTATCAACTCACACCTGTTAGAATGGCTAAAATCAAAACAGAAAAAACAAGTACTGGTGAGGATGCGGAGAAAAAGGAACCCTTGTGCGCTGTTGGTGGGAATGAAAATTGGTGTAACCACCGTGGTAAACACTTTGGAGGTTCCTCAAAAAATTAAACATAGAACTACCCTACAATCTAGTAATCATACTACTAGGTATTTACCCAAAGAACACAAATTCAAAAGGATATATGCATCTCTATGTTTACTGCAGCATTATTTATAATAGCCAAATATGGAAGCAGCCCAAGTGCCCATCAATAAATGAATGCATAAAGAGGATGTGGTGTGTATACATGCACATACACATGCACACAAATCACATCTTGCACATTTATATATACACAATGGAATCTTACTTAGCCATAAAAAAAGAATGAAATCTTGTCATTTGCAACAACATGGATGATCTAGAGAATATAAAGCTATGCGAATGAGTTAGAGAAAGACAAATACCATACGATATCACTCATATGTGGAATTTAAGGAACAAAACAAAGGGAAAAGAGAAAAAAACAAAGCAAGAAACAGACTCTTAACTATAGAGAACAAATAGATGGTTACCAGAGGGGAGATGGGTGGAGAGATGGGTAAAATAGGTGATAGGGATTAAAGAGTACACTTACACTGATGAGCATGGGGTAAAGTACAGAATTGTTGAATCACTATATTGTACACCTGCAACTAATATTATGCTCTATGTTAATTATACTGGAATTAAAACTAAAAGCCCAAAATATTTTCTTAAGAAAGAAAAAAAACCCTGAGAAATACACACTGATTTCTCTGAGACACTTAATATGATAGAGCAGGAAAATGCATGGCTCATACTAACAATAAAGATCTATTTTTGATGAGGTTGTAGGGTATCAGGATTGCCTTGTCCTTCCTAGATATCATTTTCTGCATGGCAAATGTAAAAAATCTGACTGCCAGGGAGCAGGTAGCTCAGTCGTTAAGCGTATGCCCTCAGCTCAGGTCATGATCCCAGGGTCCTGGGATGGAGCCCTGTATCAGGCTCCCTACTCAGGAGGAAGCCTGCTTCTCCCTCTCCCACTCCCCATGCTTGTGTTCCCTTTATCACTTTGTCTCTGTCAAATAAATAAATAAAATCTTAAAAAAAAAAAAGTCTGGTTGCCAATCTGTACTGTCAGTTGATACTTCTTTAGTAACCTTCAGTGTGTAAAGGGACAGACCTCTGAAACACAAAACAGGAGCCATTTACCTCAACTAACAAGGCTAACATGCCTAAAGCCTTTTTGACCTGCTGAACTATCTTTCTGACCAATTCTGTACAATTCTGCTTGTGAGTGCAGCTTGTCACTGGAAAGTTCTCACAGCATACCCATGATTTGAGAATGGAGCCGGGTGGTTAGGGATTTATAGCTGTGAGAGTTTTATTATTTCTTTTTCACAAAATTCAGCATTTCTTGTATTTCTAGATGCTATATATCTGTTTCTTAAAATCCAAAATGTGGCTTCTAAAGATAACAGTCACTCAAATGCAACAAGATATTGAAACCTAAAAACAAACTAACCCAAATTTTTTTCTAAAGTCACAGGATCTAAGGTCTGTGTGGACAGCAGGTGGAGGAAATGGAGAACTGGCAAATCACTCCACTGGGAATCCCAAAAGCATTCTTCTTTATCTGCATACCAGAGAGTCTAAATCTTGTTTTATTTTTTTTAAGTGTGCACCATGGAAACAAAACTTAAATTATGATTCTTTCCTAAAGACTGCTCTACTGTACCTGGATTTCCCTCCTTAACAAATAAAAGCTATTCTGGGAAAAATTAAATCTACTTCAAAGTTGGCAAAGGAATCCCAACATGCATTTCATAAATATCAGTGAAACAAACTGGATAATCAACAACTTAGAAGAGCACTCTCAAATACACATAAAACTCACAGCCTACTGCTGTCTAGCTTAATATTCATCTCCTAAGATGGCAAGGTGTCCTTTTTAAAACCTTTTGTCAATTTTATTTCTAAGTATCCACCATACTTTAAATAAAATGAACCCTAATTCATTTGATGTGCAGCTTATAAAGAAGGCATTACAAAACATCTGAACATCATTCAAATGTCTGAAATACTGAACAAATTCTGATTTTACATGGAGTTACACTTGAGTCTAAATTCGAACTAAAAGGGACACAGGGAGGGACTGACTACAAAACTAAAAATTAAAAAAGGCTATCCAAACAACATGTAATTAGCTTCTTAGCCTTGAAGATCATGTGGAGAGGTGAAAAAGAGCCATGAAAACCGGCTGTGATCTGAAAGAGAAGAGTGTGCAGTGTAATCCACTGTGACTCCAATCACATAAAATCAGTTCAACCTGTAATGCATAAAACTCAGCTTACCCCGAGTCCTGGAAGTCCAATCCAACACTCACTACATTCAGAAGTACATGCGTGGACTTTGTAAGGAAATGAGGAATGATCCTATAGGACTTCTCTATCATTATTTAATTAATAGGCAAACATACCAAGAGATTCTAAGAATTCCAGATTAGAACACAAGTCCTACTGGGATTTCTCAAAGGCTTTCTTTTTTTTTTTTTTTTTAAGAGGCTTTCTTTTTTTTTAAACCAAGATACCATTTCTTTTTCACATAATTCCTAAAACCTGAATTGCACATGTATATAGGAAAGAACTCTAGAAGCATTTATAAGGAAAGGAGAAATTAGTTTAAAAATTAAAATATCAAATCTCCCAAATAAGATGAACTAAACTGAATTAACAGGACATTAGAAGTAACCACAAAAGGAAAGGGAACTGGAGTGCCTTTGCTTCATAGGGTTCTAACTGTGTGTGGTCTAAGATGTGGAATGTTCTGGTCACTAGAAGCCTGAAAAGCTGTTTTGAAAGGGAAACATAAGAGGTAACCTGAAAGATTTCAACAATTAGGACCACACAAAGGGAGAGTTTGAAAAAGACCAGCAAAAACAAACTTGATAGTAACAGCAAACACTTACACGGTGTTTTTTTATATGCTAAGCACTATTCCAAATGCTTTATGTATATTAACGCACACAAACTACTAAAGTAATTGATGGCCATGCTTCATAACCAGATTCACCCTATTGTGTATGTGTGTGTGTTTTAACTCACTGCTCTTACAGAGTTCTTGGTAAGCTTCCAAATCCTGAACTGAAAGTAAACTACCTACTATAAATCCCCAAACACACCAATGTTGCTGGTTTTCAATCTCTTCACTATTTCAACATTTTATTGCTCCTTGATGTTTTACCTCACTACAACGTAAGTTATTTTAAAAGTTGAACAAACTAAAATAAAAAAAGACATGACTGGCATCATAAAACTGAGAATCACAATCACTGACTTCTTAGGTGGAAACTGAATTTGCATTCTAACATTCTATTTCAAACCATTTTCATATATTAAGAGTATAATCAATATGCTTAGTAAAAAATTCAACAAAAATACCACATGAAAAATAGTTACCTGAATTTGAATCTGGAAAAGACAAATAGCAAATATTGGTTTTCTGAAAAAGAAAACAAAAGCTATATATACTGACACACACACACACACACCAATAAAAACAAACAGAATATTACAGCAGACTATATGGAGCAATATTTTTACTTACTTCTTTATCAGTAAGTTTGGAATGCTGAGGATAAATTACCTGGAAGAAAAAGAATTAAATCTTGTTAGACAATATACTAAGTGTATATTTTAGACATTAGCAGGTACTTCTAGTACTGGTTGGCTACGGTTAAATAGTTTCAAGAAATAGTTCGCAAACTTCCAATAATGACACATGGGAGAAACTGGGAGAACTGAGCTGGATTTATATTAGGAAAAAAAATTTCCGAGTCAAAGTTACCTCTAAAAGAATGGTGAAATCTTGGTTTATCAAGAATAATTTACCAACTGAATTACTAGTAACTTAAAGCTTACTGAGTCTTGTCTTTGGAAACTGAAAAGCTAAAGAAAATTCGATCTATCAGCTGGGTAGTACTCAAGAAATAATGATGGTCAATCGATTCTAAGAAGTAATGTAAATACCACCTACTTATTAAAAGAAAAGCTGTTAAGAGAAAATGATTATCTATAGTTTAAGAAATCTCAAAGGCCATCTCCCACCATAAAGTCTATCCTAATTTCCTCCAATCCCTTAAAAAAGTCATTGCATTTTCTTAGGACAGGTCAGTTTAGTGCCTGTAGTGATCATAGCCACCTTCTGAGGACACTCCTGCCCCAAAGCCACTTCAAAGGAAGCAAGAATAGGCCAGAACAACTCCTGTCAGAATAAGCACTAGTAAACACCAGACCCAAAGGCAGTGACTCTATAGGTCAGTCAACCAACTACCTAGATGTGGCTGGGTGTGAAAATTCTGCCCAAAAGAATACAGTGCTCAAGTGGACCAATCCAGACTCTCTTGGTAATTTAAAGAAGAAAAGAGATTAAGAGCAGCAGATTGGGGCACATGGGTGGATCAGTGGGTTAAAGCCTCTGCCTTCGGCTCAGGTCATGATCCTGGGGTCCTGGGATTGAGCCCCGCATCGGGCTGTCTGCTCCGCGGAGAGCCTGCTTCCTCCTCTCTCTCGCTCTGCCTGCCTCTCTGCCTACTTGTGATCTCTGTCTGTCAAATAAATAAATAAAATCTTTAAAAAAAAAAAAAAAGAGCAGCAGGTTAGTGGCTGATGGCAAAAAGGGGAGAAAACAACACAGAGTAGCTAAATTATGTTAATGTGTTGCTAATGTGGGGATCCATGATTTCCCACTTCTGGAAGAATTCATGAGTTCTTCCCATTCCCCAGCTGCCCCAAAGCCTAATAATCTTCCATTTCCAGATATAACATATAGTAGTATCACATTATAAACCATATTTAAATGGTTTCATACATTTATTTCACTTAGCTAGTCCTCATAATAATAGACAAGGCCAGTAACAGTATCTCCACTGTATATATAAGAAAATTAAAGTAAGAAGAAAGATGGAGAGAACTAATGCTTAATGAGTATCTTCCAGAGTTTTTAATTTTCACAACAATTCTGTCAATTCTCCTTGTCTTTACAGAAGAGGGGACAAGTTCACAGTAGTTAAATAACTCTTCTGAATTTTACTTATTTAGTAAGTGCCAGAGGTGGGCTTGAACGTAGGCCTGTCTCATTCCAAAGTACACAAGCCACCGTTCTTCACTCCACCCTTAGCAGTGATCATTACTGTGCAATCACAGCCCTCTTTCCCCACTAGCTAGGATGTGGCATATCATCCTTCTCTCAATCTAGGGCTACGGGGAGGATCTAGAGAGCTGATACATTACATGAAAACCCATCTACCATTTCTGGAATAGAGAATGACACCAAAGCCAATATTCTCTCTACTTATTCTGCTTTTGCATCCCGTGTTCTAACCAATCGAAATTAACCTCTGTTTCACAATTCATGAACATATGAATCTGGTCTGTTTTGTTCACTACTCTATTTTTACACCTAGAATAGTCTCTGCTGCATAGTAAACACTAAAAATAGATTTCTTCAATAAGTGGCTATACCCTTAAATTATTTCAACACCACAATATTTAATAATATGTAATTATTCTTCACACACACATAGATCTCCCTTGCTTCACCCTGAGACCATTTTACCTTGTTACCTTTCAAGCAGAAATGGCAAACTTATAACCTATTTAGCCCTATTTTATGAAATTCTCATTACATGTAAATTATACCAGAGTTGTCATCTTGGTATATTTAGCAGCCTGTAGTAATAGCTTTACCTTAGACTCTAAGCTCAGTTTTATGTGAATGTCCTTCAGATTTTTCTTTCCTGAAATTAAAGTATAAACTCAAAAGCAAATATACAAAATTTCACTTTTTTGTTACCTAAAGACTTCACAATGGTTCCTCTGGACTTTGGTCTTGTATGGTTTAAAATACCAGCATGACAATATAGAAAAAAATGTTGGTATGTTTTACCCACATATATGAGTAGCTTGAATATATATAATGTGTGTGTGTGTGTATTTAAGGGGTTTAAGTATGCTATATATATTTAAGTAAGCTAAAAAGATCTAAGAACTATATAAACTATCAAGTCTGCCCTTTAAAAACTCTGATTGTACTAGATTATCAAAGAGTATTCTAGAATTTCATTTTAATGTACTCCATTAGGACTGCCCAGTGTTCTAATTCAGAATAGATGAAATACTCAAAAAGGAGTAATGTACCTTTATATGTTATAGGTATGAAAATGTCCACAGTGTACTGAAGATAAAAAAATAGAGGGGCACCTGGGTGGCTCAGTCATTAAACCTCTGCCTTCAGCTCAGGTCATGATCCCACAGTCCTGGGATTGAGCCCCACATCAGGCTCTCTGCTTGAGGGAATCCTGCTTCTCCCTCTCTCTCTGCTAGCATTCCCTTCCTTACCGTGTCTCTCTGTCAAATAAAGTCTTTAAAAAAAAGAAAATAGAAAAAAAATCATACTTATTTTTAAAACTTCAATTAAACTCCCCAGGGAAAAATTTAAAAAGTAACCACTGCCAAGTATCTCAAACTGCACAAATTGCAACCATTACTAGGTTATCTATGTACATAATTTATCTTGTAAAAAATAATGTATAAATTTAAGTATGGGCAATCAATGTTAGTTTAGTCAGTTAGCTCCTGATAACTATACAGGCATTAATCAACTGTGGATTGGCCCCAGTACCTGGAGACGCCTCTCGCTTGAAGTTTCCTCTCTCCACAGCTCAAGTCCAGGCATCTCTGTCCCCCAGGCCACTGGCATTCCTGGGAGGCATCAAAGGGGGACAGAGAGCATCAGCTAATGTCACCCTGGTTCTGTTACCTATGTTAAGATCTTCCATGTTATAAGAAATAAGGGAGAGATGGCCAAGTAATAAGCCAAGAAAAAAGTAAGTTTCATTTGATATCATTATTAAGGCCTAAAAATGATAACATAGCATAAATATCTCACATCATGATGTAATAGGAAAAATGTACCCCGGGGAAAAAATAATAATATACCTACTGGAAAAGAGTATTACAAAACCTTTTAAATCAGGTTATTCTCTTCAAAGGTATGTCTATCTGCCACTTGCCCCTGCATATCCTAACATTCCCACCTCAATGCAGAAGTAATTATGGGTCCCAGGAGAAAGAAAATTAGGAACACCAGTTAACTTACTGCTAGTACCACTCGGACATGGGGAAAATTCATGCCTGTCATGCATCCCAGTTATCTGTGAATGGATGCTTGCCTGTTGTCATGTCATTCAGTGTCTGTTTCCATTGCACAACCCTACCCTAGCATCTCAGGCCCAGCGAGACTACATCCCAGGCCATCCCAGGCCTGCCCTGATTTCCTACATTAACATTAATCACATATAAATATCATCAAAACATCATTAAAAAGAGGATTAATTTCAAAACTAATAAGAACCCTGGCTGCCTATCAGTCCATGGAGTGTGCAACTTTTGATCTTGGGGTTGAAAGTTTGGGCCTCACACTGGGTGCAGAGATAACTTAAAAATAAAATCTTATTTGGTTATCTATTTTTAATTTTTTTTTTTAAGTAGGCTCCACACAGAGCATGGAGCCCAATGCAGGGCTTGAATTCACAACCCTGAGATGAAGACCTGAGCTGAGATCAAGAGTTGGATGCTTAACCAAGTGAGCCACCCAGGTGCCCCCAAAATAAAATATTTTTTAAGAAGTTATGTTTTCAAAGATTAGACAAGAATACTCATTCCAAACTGAAAATGGAAACTATTTACAGGCAAAAAACAAAAACAACTAAAAAAAAAACAAAAAACAAAAAACAAAAACCAACTCTACATTTTTCAATTGGTTATGTACTGGTTATTTTTAAAAACTGGCTGGAAAATATCTTAAGATATGTTAAACATAATATCTTTTAAAAGGCTTTTTAATATGAAAAATAAAGCAAGGACACCCCAGTAGCAGTGAGTATACCTAACACTGAGATGCTGATTGCTAAATACCATTCTGAAATAAAAAGAACCAGGGCATCTTAGGAAGGTAGCAGATTACAGGGCTGGGACAGGAAAAATACAAGATAATCCTGGAGCATCTTGTTGTGCCAAAAAAGAAGTGTTCAAAAAAAGGAGGGGGGCAGGATTAAAGGACAGAGGAGCCAACCTAAAAAGACACCAATGCTCAAAGCTATAATGATTTGATTAACAAAATAAATAATGATAGTATTAGATTATAACCCAAATAATAAGTATCCCTCAGTCTGTACTGATATAGAGGGATGGATGAGAGAAAAGGGACAACTCTTCCTCATAAAAGAATTCTAACTAATAAATATAGGAGTAAGGAAAATTTAAAAATCACGGTTAGAACACCAGAATAGTAATTGCTGCAGCTAAGATCCACTTGTGGATGCTGAATTAGCAGACCAAGCTCAGAAAACAAGATACTGTGCAGTTCAATTTCTAACACAATAAACACTTATTAATTACAAAGACAAAAACAGAACTTTATAGTGGATAAACATGGCAGACATTATCTCAACCAAGTAATCAAGGTTAAAGTTACCAATAATGAGACATTTTAATTTTAATGTCCTGTACTTCTTGAGATGATGTTCTGAGAAGGACACATCGTATCTGGGGTATTCTTCCCAGTAATTTATAACCTCAGACTAATCATGACCTACACACTAGAAAAAAAACAAAATTTAAAGGTAGACTATAAACTATATGAACAGTACTCCAAAGAATCAAGGTCTTGAGAGACAAGGAAAGATTGAGAAGCTCCACAGACAGAAGAGGACTATGGAGTTATAATACCTACATACAATGTAGAGAACTGGATTGGATCTTGAAACAGATAAAGCACATTAGTAGAAAAACTGATGACTCCCAATAAACTCTGTTTAGTAAATTGTATCATGCCAATGTTAAATTCTTTGTCTTGATTATTATACTATGTTTATATAAAATGTTAACTTCAGAGAAATCTAAATACTTATATAACTCCATGTAAGCCAAAAATTATATCAAAATGAAGTTTTAAAAAAAGTAACACTTCTACTTCATATCATATACAAAAACTAACCCAGAGTGGATTAAAGACCTAAATGTAAGAGTTAAAACTACAAATATCTTATAAGAAAACACAGGAATAAATCTTTATAGCTGTGGATTAGCCAATAGCTTCTTAGATATAATCAAAGCACAAGCAACCAAAGAAAACAGAAACTGAACTTCATCAAAATTTAAAACTTTTGTGTTTCAAAGAACACTACCAAGAAGATGAAGACAATCCACAGAATGGAAGGAACTATTTGCAAATCATGTATTTGATGAGGGTCTAAGGTACAGAATATATAAAGAATTCTCACAATTCAATAAAAAAGTCAAGTGACCCAATGTTTAAATGGGTAAAGGATTTGATTAGACATTTCTCCAAAAAGATATACAAAAGGCCAATAAGCATATGAAAAGCCACTTGGCACCATTAGTCATTAGGGAAAATGCAAATAAAATTATAATAAGATACCATCTCATATCCACTAGGACAGCTGTAATCAAAAAGACAGACAAGAATTAGTGCTGACAAGATATGGGGAAATTAGAACCCTCACACATTACTAAAATAAATGTGAAAATACAGCCACCCTGGAAAACAGCTTAGTAGTTTCTCAAAAAAGTAAACATAATTACCTTATTACATAGCAATTTCATTCCAAGACAAGTGAAAACATATGTTCACACAAAAACTTAAAACAAATGTTCATAGCAGCATTATTCATAATACCCAAAAAGTAGAAAAAAAAGCAAAATTTTCATCAAATGATGAATGGATAAGCAAAATGTCATATTTCCTTTTAATATATAAAATTCAGTCATAAAAAGGAATGAAGTACTGACATATACTACAACATGGATGAACTCTGAAAATATTATACTAAGTGAAAGAAGCCAGAGAAAAAAATGCAAAATGAAATTATGATTTCATTCATATGAAATGTATAGAACAGGAGAATCCATAGAGAAAGTAGATGAGTGGTTGCCAGGGTCTGGGGGGATGGGGCAATGGCTCATGACTGAAAGAAGACATAAGGGAAATTTCTGGGGGCAGTGATAACATTCTGTTTCTTGATCTCCAGAGTAGTGAAATTATATGCTCACTTTATGAAAATTTACCAAACTCAGGGGGTGCCTGGGTGGCTCAGTGGGTTAAACCTCTGCCTTCGGCTCAGGTCATGATCCCAGGGTCCTGGGATCGAGCCCCGCATCGGGCTCTCTGCTCAGTGGGGAGCCTGCTTCCTCCTCTCTCTCTATGCCTGCCTCTCTGCCTACTTGTGATCTCTGTCTGTCAAATAAATAAATAAAATCTTTAAAAAAAAAAATGTCTACTTATTTCAAGGAGTGGGAAAAAACAGCCTGACATCACAGTGTCAGAACAGACTGGACCTCAGTCTAAGGTTCCAGCTCACTCAAGAACTAAACTAAATTATATTACTAGAAAACATGGTCACTTTGAACATGGAATGGACCATGAAGCATTTTTCTCTAATAAGAGTAAAGTTTAGATACAATTGTCCATTTTTCACATCATTCATCATAGTAAATACAGAAAACATAAAGCACTTGTGAACTGGAGGGAGGAACATCCCAGATTCCTCCATACTGGGATTATATAATTTCATAACAGAACCAGAGATCAGTAGCACTGAAGAAGCCCTTGTACTATCTGGGAGCCTAAGCTCAGGAGATTACTCAAACTTCAACTCTCAAACCACAAAACTACATCAAGCTACTATGAAGTGCTACAAGTTCACAAGGAAATTTAAAGGCCATTATTAGCATCTGCAAACCCTCCTATTATAACCCTCACTGTTTAATGGCCTACCGTCCATGCTAGACTGGAAGCTCAATGAAGGGAGGCTTCATCAAAGCTTTATCTCCAAAACACAACTGTGTCTGGATATGGTAGCTGCCCAGTAAGCATCTGCTGAATAGACAGTTCGATGGGACGGTCCAGCAACAGTTACACCAAACACCTGTTTTGATTAAAACAGTAAACTTGCAGAGGAGCAAATACTGGGGTTATAGAGCACCCAGTCTGAGGGAAAGACACAACCCTTCACAGAACCGTCTTCACCCTTCTCAAAAAAATAAACAAACTTTGCTAAGATAAAGAACACTATAGTGAATACCTCAGGCTCCACCCTGCTAGGGGATAAAAAGGAAGAGGCAAGAAGCAGAAGTGAAAAAGAAAGGGGAGTAAATTCTAACTGCTCTTTTAAAAATAGTACAGAAGTTTGCCTTCACCCCATAGCAGAGCTTTATCTCCAATTTGGAGCTTTTTTGTTTTTTATTTTTAAAAAACTGTGGGGCACCTGGGTGGCTCAGTTGGTTAGGCATCTGCCTTTGGCTTGGTCATGATCTAGGGTTCCTGGGATCAAGCTTGGGTCAGGCTCTCTGCTCAGCAGGGAGTCATCTTCTCCCTCTTCCTCCGTGTTCTCTCTCTAGGTTTTTTCAAATAAATAAATAAACAAAGTGTGTATGGGGGCAGAGGAAGGCTGAGATCAGTAATCCAAATGAAATCAGGACTCACACAATATATTAATGATCAACTGTCCTGCTTTTTACAGATTATTTCATTGGGTTCAAATTATCTTCAGCAAGAGGTGGAATACAATCTATATGTACACACAAATAGGCTATGTCATAGATTATCAGCAAATGAAACCTTATAGACTTGATTTCCAGGAACTGTTTTATTTTTAACTTTGATTTTTCATTATACATATATATATATTTTTTAAAGATTTTATTTAAATGGCAGAGAGTACAAGCAGGGGGAGCAGCAGGGAGAGGGAGAAGCAGGCACCCCACTGAGCAGGGAGCCCAACGTGGGGTTGGACCTGGGATCATGACAGAGCAGAAGGCAGACGCTTAATGGACTGAGCCACCCAGGCGCCCCATTTTTTTTTTCTTTTTTGGTAATCTCTACACCCAACATGGGGATCAAACTCACAAGGCCATGATCAAGAGTTGCATACTCTTATGACTGAGCCAGCCAGTTGTCCTCCCAGGAAGTACTTTAAATACTTGGGATTCACGTCTAAAACTGTGGGGTTTTTTTAAAAAATCAATTTAAGGTAAAATAGTAAGAGTAAGAAAATAACCAAGAGCAGTCCTACACTGATTACTGAACGTGCAAGGACACTAACTATAATACGGGAGGAACATTTGGGCAAACATTAAAGGACAGGCATTAATTCTTAAATGCATTCTCATTCTTAGTACCTCCAACAACACTCTTAGGGTATTATTTTTCTGCTTTATAGTTGAGGGAAATGAGACTCAGAAAATTGAAGAAACTGTGAGACTCAGAAAATTGAAGAAACTGGCCAAAAATCAGACAACCAGATGTTCAAAACCCAACAGCTTGTGCTCTCTTTACTAGAGGGGGAGGGACAAGCAGACTCCGCACTGAGTGAGCAGCGCAACTTGGGAGCTCCATCCCACCATCCTGAGGTAATGACCTGAGCTGAAATCAAGAGTT
Source organism: Mustela nigripes (assembly GCF_022355385.1). Classification (NCBI taxonomy): domain Eukaryota; kingdom Metazoa; phylum Chordata; class Mammalia; order Carnivora; family Mustelidae; genus Mustela; species Mustela nigripes. The sequence goes on from NC_081558.1 coordinate 26,111,158, forward strand.
GGATGCTTAACTGAGCCACCCAGATGCTCTCTCCCTTTTGTAAAAAAATTTAATGAAAAAAAAACTAATTTTTAAAAAAATTTATCATTTATTTTTATTTTGTTTATTTTTTTGAGAAAGAGGAAGGCAATTGTGTGAAGGGTTGTTTCTCTCCCTTTTAAACTGGATGCTCCCAAACCTCAATTTTGGACTGAAATTGTCCAAAGAGTTGTTAAGTTGATAAAGACTTCAAGGAGGAAAAGCTACTAATGATGCCTCAATTCTTATAAAATCAAGGACTAGAGAGGTTCAGGAGGTGACCTCACATTACACATTAGAGAAATGTCAACTTCCTAGGACACTCTGTAAGTTCATATGATTTTTTTTCTTAGTTTAGAGCAGTGTTATTTAACGAATTATATAATCTTCTTTTCTTTCTTTTTTTTTTTTTAGTTTCAGAGGTGGAATTTAGTGATTCATCAGTTGCATACAACACCCAGTGCTCATTAGTTTCAGTACCCTCCTTAATGCCCAACACCAGTACATTACAAGGATTATTCACCATGACCAAGTGTGATTTATTCCTGGGCTGCAAATCAATGTGACACACCACACTAATAAAAGACAAGAACCAGATGACTCTGCATTTGACAAAAGATAGCCTCCTTTCTTGATAAAAACTCTCCACTGTATAGTTCATGTGATTTAAAGGCTCTCAAAAATTCCTCTCCCTTTCTCTCTCAAATCAATCAATCAATCAATCAAGTGGGGTGGCTCACTCAGTTAAGAGTCCAATTCTTTGATTTTGGCTCAGGTCATCATCTCAGGGCGGTGGGATAGAGCCCCAAGTCAGGCTTTACACTTAGTGCAGTCTGCTTGTCCCTCTCCTTCTGCTCCTCCCCTCTCTCCAACCCCCTCAACTCTCTCAAATAAAATCAATCAATCAATAAATAAATCTTTAAAGGTGCTCAGAAATTCAAAACATTTCTAAAATGTGTGTACAGGTAGCAAATAATTCTCTACACTGTGAAGATAAAAGAAAACCACTAAATATCCAAATTAAGAAAAATGGTTAAATAAATTATGTTCCATAAAACTGTACTAATAAAGAGTCTTTAATGATCTGGTAAATCTGGTAAATGTTTATCAATAAAAGCAGGCTCTGGGCTCTGCTGGGTGGCTCAGTTGGGTAAGTGTCTGCCTTTGGCTCAGGTCATGATCCCAGGGTCCTGGGATGAGTTCCAAGTTGGGCTCCTTGCTCAGTGGTGAGCCTGCTTCTCTCTCTGCCTGCCACTCCCTCTGCTTGTGCTCTCTTTCTTTCTCTCTGGCAAATAAATAAATAAATAAAATCTTAAAAAAAAAAACAACAACAAAAAAGCAGACTCTGATAGTAAATCTGTTTATGGTATTGCTGCCCATCCCATGCTTTGGAAGTGTCCCCTCCTCCTTTTACAAGTAGCCACTATGGTCACTGAAACGCGGTTTCCTAACAGATGACTGAACAAAAGGGAGCACCTGACCCATGCTGGGCCAATCAGATATTCTAGTATTTGAATTGAGCTTCAGCCTGGTTCCAGAATATAAAAGTAGTTTGGCTAAAATCAGTATCACAATAATCCAAAATCAAGAGAAGCTGAGGAGCAGAAACTGAGACCCTTGCAAAAGAAACCAGTCTCCGCACAAAGAATGGAACAGACTGGCAAAGAGAAGCAGAGACAAAAGACCACACAGCTCCGGAGAAACAAAGGCAAAATGCCTGAGGCTTTCCAAATCCCATGAGGTTCATTCCAGCTTCCTGCAACTGGGTTCCAAGAGAATCCTTATAATCAATCTTTTTTCTTAAATTTATTTGAGAGCGTTTCTGTTCCTAACAATCAAATTAATTCTTGACAGATATGAATTATGTAAAAAAAAAAGCATTAATGAAAATATCAACTATTAATAGCACTTGTTTCTTGGTATAATTATGAGTGATGTCTTCTAATGTTTATAATTTTCTTTCTTGCCAAGTTTTCAACAATGAGCATATTATTACTCAATCAGGGAGAAAAAACTTGAATAAATGAGGCAATTCTGAATTCAGATAATTAAGGCTTTACTATATAATCAGGTAATTTTAGAGCTGGAAGTAACTTAGAGTTTATAAAAATCCAGAGGATTTGAAACTGCGTTCCAGAGGTCACGTGGATTCTATGGTGACGCTCTAGGGTCACCATAGAAGAAGGAAGAAGCTGAGCACACCTCCTATAGTCAACACCTTTTATAGTTTCTTTCCAACTTAAAAGATACTGTTCATTGTCCCCTTTACCAAGGACAGGGCCCAACAGACATTTTATGCAAAATGGACCACTCCTCTAACCACACAGTCTTCAGCTGATTGTTTGCCCTAAACCAGGCCTGAGTACCTTCCTCTGGCATCTCTCTTCATTGAAGTGACTGAAAAAGGCAATTTCTCCACCATAAAGATTATAGAAGCCAAGGAAATAAGTTGCAGAGAGCATGAAGCATGAACAAAATCCCAAAAACAAAAGCATAAGCAAGAGGCTTCCAAGTTATGAGCACGAGTCATTTTATGAAGCCCCAACAGTTTTGTGCATTGAATATCTTGAAAACTCTATGCTGTTCAGCAAGTTTCCTTCTCTGCTTGAGCTATAGCTTAGTTTCCATTGTCTGCAACCAAATACACACACACACACACACACACACACACACACACACACAGGGACCCCATCTCAACCAGGTTAGCCATTGAGGTCCCATATTAGATTTTTATTTAGACAGGGAAAAAAATTTCCCTGTTTAAAAAATTTTAAAAAGTACTGATTATACTAACACAACTTCATTTTACTAGTGAGAAAATTAAGGTTCAAAAGTCTTGCCTTTACAAAGCAAGTTAAGGATTTTCTCCACTGAAAATGAAAAGGGAATTTCAATACTTCCCAAACACAGACTTACATAGGTCGTAAGTCACAGGTATTGTTCCCAACATTTCACCATTAATTCCTCTAATTCTCCCAGCAGTGCTCTGATGCAGGTACTGTTACAGAGGTAGTGTGAGTCAAGTGTAGTAATATGCCCAAAGTCACAGACTCAAATCTAGGCAGTCCAGCTCTGGAGTCTCAGTTCTTGACTGATATATTATACTGTCTCTGATAAGGATTTAAGCTTAACCAAGTGGTGCTGTTCATGCATTTGTTTAAAATTTACAAATGGTACTTTCTGTGATGGCACAACGGAGTCTTACATCTCCTTCAACCCTAAAATTCAAAGACGGTGATAGCACAGGTATCTTCTAGGATATTTTAGTCCAAATTTAGTTTTTACCTATTCTTTAATTAATTTCCCTTTTGAGTCTCTATAGTTGTGCATTATAGGAATTATGGCTGGAGCTACTGTATGTCACTTTCCCAACACAAGTCTATGTTCACCACCTTCTTTTCCCATTACAGCCACCCCACCTGTCCATTTTGGCCTGGATAGAGCCATAATACAAAAATGAAATACATTTTTTTAACTATTTCATTATATTCATTACTAATTTGTGTTCCTTTTTCTTCTCTTAAAAGTGGCAAGGTATAATATTCTACATTTCTCATAAAAATGAAACAAAATTATGTTGCAACCCATTTAATGTGTTTATCTTTCTTTGGACCCTTTATTAGGGAATCTTCCCCACCCTCATTCAACGCCTTCTAAAATCAGTGATTCTTAATCTGGAAACAGTGGAACAGAAGATCCACAGATGACCACCAGATAGTCCACAGAAGTATATACTTAATTTTGTATTAGTAAGCATTTTTATAACGGAGTTTATATTTTTTTAAAAGATCCAGAATAAAAAAAAGTTAAGAACTACTGACCTAAAGAAAACTGTTCAGTACCATATCCCATGGGAAATGAAATTCAAAATAAGTCCTTTAATGATTCACATTTTTGTAGCATCTCCATTATCTAAATACTGTCTATCTGGTCTGAAGAACAGGCTTATAAATAATGTCCCAAATGATTAGAGTCCACAAAGATCTCCTTCAGCTACTTTAAAATACAATCAACTACAACAACCCACTCCTAAGTTTACGGTTAAACTGTATTTTACTACATATATAACTTCAAGTTAACATGTCAATGTAAATGAAAGATGACTTATAAATCTCTAATTCAAAGTCTTTGGAAACTGTTGTTTGTCTCAACAAGATAAAGAATTGCTCATGTATTCACTCATTCCATCAAGTACATATGGAACACCACTAATGTACCAAGCATGGGATTTGGCCCTATCTTCTTCCGTGATTAATTCTTGGTTCCCCTCTAAATTGCAGTCTACATCTACAAATACAGGTTAAAGCGTTTTGTTCATATTTGTATGCGCAGCAACCACCAAAAGGCCTACATCTTAGTGGAAACCTAATGTGTACTGAACTGCATAATGATAAAACAGAGAAGACATGTTGAATACAAAAGCAGTAGTTTTGCTTTAAGAAAAACCTCCCAAGCCCATTTTCATAGCTAACTCATGCCACTAAAGTCTGAATGAGGTGGTTCATTAAAATCTATCATCATCACCAAAACAAACAGACAAAAATTTTCTAAACATACCTCCTTCTAATAAGGTTTTCCTTGGATACAATGACAAGCCATGTCTTATGCTACAAAAGGGACCCTAAACAATGTCAAGAATAAATAACATTCGAAGGCCTTTCAATAAGACACCATAAGATGGAAAACTTGAATGATTCACAAGCAAGATGAACTATGAACTATGTTAATCTTGATCACAGCTTTCAGGCCAACTGTTTTCAAAAGCAAGGTCAAGGAATAAACGATTTTTTAAAAATAACAGAAATGAGGAACAAAACGAGGAAATGGAGAAAATCATGCTGAGATAAGCATTTTGGCTCAGGCTGAGGGGAATGCTCTCAGAATTACTGGAAATGGTCAAAACGGTCAAGGAGTCTACAAAGTTGGTTGTGTGAGGCTTGGTTATTATAGTTCACCATATGTCAGGGGCATTGTTCTCGTCTTCAAAAAAGTCCCCAACATCCTGCCTGCAGCCTTCTCCCGGTGCCGCTAACCATTTGTTATTCCTGTGACACCGGGCTAAAAACAAAAATAAACAAAAACGAACCTCAGCAAGTATTTAGGAGGGGCCTAGAGAGAACTTTTCACCCCTAGCCGCAGCCCACGATCCTCCCACGGGAATAGCCAATGGACCGCAGCCCGGCCCGACAGGCGGAGGGGCGGCCGGCCACGCCCGGATGCGCGGCAGCCGGGGTCCGGGCCCGCCGGCCACACGCTCTGCTGGGGCCTCCCCGGCAAGGAGACCCGGACGAGGCGCCGCGGGCAAGGAGCGGCCGGGCCTCACCTCCACGGCTTGGCCCAGCTCCAGGTCGAAGCCCACCACACACACGCAGTGCAGCCAGGCCGAGAAGCCGTCCCAGCGCAGCAGGCCCCGGCCGCGGCCCTCATCCTCTTCGTCGTCCTCCGGCGTGCCTCCCGCCGCCACCACCACGGCCGGCGCCCCGTGGTCCTCGGCTGCCGCCAAGGCCTCGTCCAACGGCCCGCGGGAGCCGGGCCCTGAGGCTGCCAGGCCCGGCAGAGCCATCCGCCGCCCCCTTGCTGTACGCGCCGCCTCCACTGCGGACCGCGCAGCAGAGCGCTCCCGGATCCGCGCACGCGCAGCCGCCGCTACCGCAGAGGCAGCCGCCGGAGACGGACTCGGCTGGGGCGGGGCGGGGGCCGGGGCCGGGGCGGGACTGGGGCCCACGTGACCCTGGGAGGCCGGCTCCGCGCTGGTGCACCTTACCAGAGCGCAGAGGTTGGGTCGTCTTGCGGGCGCTTGGCTGTGTTCTCGAAGCCGGCCCTCACATCCTTTTCTTAAAGCTCTTCAAGAGTGGTTTATGAATCCCGATACCCTTCTTCGAAGTCCAACGACCAGGGGAGGAGTTATTCTTGGAATGATACTTTCATATAATAAGGTATTATTAAATTATTAAACTTAGTTTAATATAAATTAATAAACATATTAAACATAGTGGTAACAGTAGCTAAAACTGAATACTTATTCCTTTCAGTTGATGCGCCAGCAAGTACTTTACAAATATTTACTCTATTGACCTTTCAAATCGTGACCAGTAGGTAGACTTCATTCTTCTTACAGATAAGGAAATCGAGATGCTGAGAGGTTACATGACTAGCCCAACAAGTATTACAACTTTGATGACGGCTTTCAGTTCACTCTCTCCTTTGCTGATTCAGAGATCTGTGCCTTCATTTAGCTGTTCCTTCTCCACCAAGGCCCCACCCACCGATCTTGGTCTGGTTGCCTGTGACTCATTCAACACTCACACATCTGCAGTGCTTTCTGAAACCAGGTTGGCCTCCACAGCAACCTGTAGATCACTGTAGACCAGTCTCTCTTACCAAGGCAAGGGGCTAGTCTCAGGCAGCTTTGTGGCTGTGGTTGTTTTAGATTTTATTATTTTTTTAAGGATTTTATTTATGTATTTGACAGAGATCACAAGTAGACAGAAAGGCAGGCAGAGGGGGAGGGGGAAGTAGGCCCCCTGCTGAGCAGAGAGCCTGATATGGGGCTCTGGGGCTCCATGCCAGGACCCTGAGATCATGACCTGAGCTGAAGGCAGAGGCTTTTTTTTTTTTTTTTTGTAATTTTATTTATTTATTTAACAGACAGAGATCACAAGTAGGCAGAGAGGCAGGCAGAGAGAGAGGAAGTGAAGCAGGCTCCCCGCTGAGCAAAGAGCCCAATGTGGGACTCTATCCTAGGACCCTGAGATTATGACCAGAGCGGAAGGCAGTGGCTCAACCCACTGAGCCACTCAGGCGCCCCTGAAGGCAAAGGCTTGATCCACTGAGCCACCCAGGTGCCCCAAGATTTTATTATTTTTTTAAGATTTTACTTATTTATATTTCAGAGAAATAGGACAGAGGCACAAGTAGGAGAAGAGGCAGGCAGAAAGAGAAGCAGGCTCCCTGTCAAGCAAGGAGTTTGATGCAGAACTCCATCCCAGGACTCATGACCTGAGCTGAAGGCAGATGCTTAACGGACCAAGACACGCAGGCCTCCCTAGATTTTATGTTTAAGTAATTTCTATATTCAACGTAAGGCTGGAATTATAACCCCAAGTTGCACACTCAACCAACTAAACCATCCAGGTGCCCCAAAATGCTTTGTATTCTCAGAGATCAGCACTGTGCTGAGCACCCGGGAGGCACTTGGTCTATTGAATTCAATCGGTAATAATTATTACCGATTATTGGCCAAACGTAATACTACTGATTAGGATTTTATTCACCACATACTATGCAGAGTATAAACACCACAATGAAAGTAAATAGGAAACACACAAGAATAATATCCCAAGAGAAAAATGAGTAAAAGACAATGGATAGTAACTGATGATAAACAATTTTTTTTTAAATCGGTTTTGGGTGATTGGGCTATGGACATTGGGGAGGGTATGGGCTTATGGTGAGTGCTGTGAAGTGTGTAAACCTGGCGATTCACAGAGCTGTACCCCTGTGGCTAATAATACATTATATGTTAATAATAAAATAAATTAATTAATTAAAATCAGTTTTCATGCTTTTACACACATTATCTTATCTAATCCTCCTCACAACCCAAAAAGGCAGATCTCATTATTTTTCCCATTTTTACAGGTAAAGATTCTGGGACTCCATGAGATGATGATGATGATGCACAGCCAGTTGGTGGCCTAATGGATTTAAACCCAGATCTCTCTGAGTCAGCCTAGCTCCTAAGCATTTTGATGCACTGTCCAGTCAGATTTACCCCATTTGACAAACATTGTTCTGTATACATCCTTCAGATTTTTATTTCAAGTGTTAGCTTCAATATTTCAAGAAAAGGGTAAATTTCATCAGACATCATTAGTGATGTTTGCTGGAGACTATTTTTAGTAGATCAGATGAACTAGGAACAGGATTAAAGTTAAAAGCCAAGTCTGTGGCCAAAGCAATCTGCCCTCCTACTCTAGAGAGCCACTGTAGTTTAGAGAGAAAAACAATGTTCTGCATTTAAGTTAGTCTTTAATCCCACTGTTTGGAAAGAACAGTAGCCTTTACTATTAAAAACACCTGGGTGGCTCAGTTAGTTAAGCATCTGCCTTCAGCTCAGTGCATGATCCCAGGGTCCTGGGATCAACCCACATGGGGCTCCCTGCTCAGCAGGGAGTCTGCTTCTCCCTTTCCCTCTACACCTCCCCACTGCTTGTGTGCTCTCTCTCTCTCTCTCATACACACTCCCTCTCTCTCTCAAAAAAATTAATAAATAAACTCTTAAAAAAAAAACAATTAAAAAGAGCACTGGACTAGAAGTCAGAAGTTCTGGATTCTAGTGACAGTTCTATCCATAATCATGGTAGGCAAGCTGCTCTAAGACTCAGTTTCTTCATTGATGAAATAGGAATGCTCATTCCCAGCTTACTCATCTCACTGATTGTGGGGAAGAGCCAAACTATCTCAATGCATACCTTTTACTGGGTGCTACCTCATTATTAATAATTAATAAGCTTTAAACGCTGTTCCACAGGGGTGGCTCTTTGACATGTGAATACAGATTGCCATTCCCTGAAATGCTGTTGCATAATTTGAATTAAGAGTAATCTTGTGGGGCACGTGGGTGGATCAGATGGTTGAGTGTCTGCCTTTAGCTTGGGTCATGATCTCTAGTTCCTGGGACTGAGACCTGGGCCAGTCTCCCTGCTCAGTGGGATTCCACTTCTTCCTCTCCCTCTGCCTCCCTCCCTGCTTGTGTTCTCTCTGTCTCTCTCTCTCTCAAATGAATAAATAAAATCTTTTTTAAAAAGTAATTTTGTGGGGCGCCTGGGTGGCTCAGTGGGTTAAGCCGCTGCCTTCGGCTCAGGTCATGATCTCAGGGTCCTGGGATCGAGTCCCGCATCGGGCTCTCTGCTCAGCAGGGAGCCTGCTTCCCTCTCTCTCTCTCGTTGCCTGCCTCTCCATCTACTTGTGATTTCTCTCTGTCAAATAAATAAATAAATAAATAAATAAATCTTTTAAAAAAAAAAAAAGTAATTTTGCAAAATGTAACACCATATTAAAATGAAAACAACACATTAAGAGGACTGTGAGGGTTTTTTTTTTTTTAAAGATTTTATTTATTTATTTGACACAGAGAGAGAGATCACAGGAGGCAGAGAGGCAGGCAGAGAGAGAGGGGGAAGCAGGCTCCCCGCTGAGCAGAGAGCCTGATGTGGGGCTCAATACCAGGACCCTGGGATCATGACCTGAGCCAAAGACAGAGGCTTTAACCCACTGAGCCACCCAGGCGCCACAGGACTGAGTTTGATGAGAAAGAGAGGACACTAGGGCTCTAAAGCATCTTAAAGATGGGGAAAAAAATCATTTGGTTTGCTTTGGGAAAAAAACTAACAAACATCACTAAAATCCACAAAATCCACAACCATTAGAGTGTATTATGCTGAGCGAAATAAGTCAATCAGAGAAAGACAATTACCATATGACTTCCCTGATATGAGGAATTTGAGAGGCAGGGTGGGAGGTTGTGGGGGTAGGGAAGGAAAAAATGAAACAAGGAAGACAAACCATAAGAGAGTCTTAATCTCACAAAACAAACTGAGGGTTGCTGGGGGAAGAGGGAGGTAGGGATAAGGTGGTTGGGTTTTGGACATTGGGGAGGATATGTGATATGGTGAATGCTGTAAAATTCGTAAGCCTGACGATTCACAGACCTGTGCCCCTGGGGCAAATAATACATTATATGTAAATAAAAATAATTAATTTTTTAAAAAGGTAGAAAGAAAATCCACAACCACTAGGGCAACAGAAATTTCCTATTGCTTTTTTGTTTCTTTTCATCCTCAAAACTCTCACATTTGACCTTCACATCAATTTTAACCCAGTTTCTATGGTTAATGCTTATATGGAGTCTAAGGGGAAAAGTGCTAATACTTCCTTCTTAAGGTTCTGCATTAGAACCTTTGATTCTGAAAGGATCTTGGGTCAGGTCATCTCTCCAAACTTCCCATCCTATTTGTGAATCTTCTGATGTTTAATTACCCAGCTGCCAATGTTTGATTAGCCAACACCCCTTATTAAGGTAAAGTCACTACCTTGCAAAGCTGCTATTTTCTGGATGTTCATAAGGGCTAGAAAATTCTTCCTTTCATGGAGACAAGATCAATCAGCCACTTTGTAATGTATACCCCTTGGTCTAAGTTTATGCTTACTGAGATTACAAAGAAGAGTCCAACTCTTCTACATGATAGGCCTCCCACTTATTGAAAATAGTTATCCCACAGTCCACATGCCTTCTAGTTTCCAGGGTAAACTACCCTAGTTCCTCCTACTATTCCTCAAAGGATATTGTTTGTAGGCCATTCATCATCCTGTTGCCCAACTGGGGCATACTCCTACTTGTCGATATCACTCTTAAAATGTGGTGCCGGAGAGGAAACCCCATCCTGCAGGTGTGATCTGACGAGTGCAGAGTATACTGTGAGACTATTACCTTACTTGTCCCAGCCGCCAGCCTTCTATTAATGCTGGTTCAGATCACATTTGCTTCTTTTGGCAGGCAGGTCACATCGCTGGCTCAGGTTGCATTCACTGTCAACCAAAGCCCTGGGTCTTTTTTCTTACGAGGAGTACAAAGTCAGAGTAGGCTGCTTTAGCCAAGGGTATGACTGGATACATGGCTCTGCTGCTCTTCTAATATTACCAACAACACTAAGCACAGGATTAAAAACATTCCAAACTTCTCTATTCACCCCAACCAAACTCTTGGCATTTCAGCAATTTTTATAGCTTAAGTAAACAAAAGAAGGGGGGCACCTGGGTGGCTCAGTTGGTGAAGCATGCGACTATTGATTTCGGCTCAAGTCATGATCTCAGGGTTGTGAGATTGAGCCTCACGTGGGGCTCTGCACTGGGCAGGGAGTCTGCTTAAGATTCTCTCCCTCCCTGTCCCTCTGCCCCTTCCTACCTCCCGAAGGAGAAGGAAAGGAGGAGGAGGAGGAGGGAGAGGAGGAGAAAGGGAATGAGAGAGGAAGGAAGGAAGACAGGGGTATGCTTCTTCAGATAATGATGTGAATTGCAATGCCAGATATCTGGACTTAATTTTACTGCAAGGGAGGGAGTCCAAGTGCCCTAGATATCCATCTATGTACGCAACCAGAGGACTTCCCTCTTGCTTTTGAGCTAAATGTTACTGCAGCTGTTAGAGCATAACTATACTTGTGGTGGCAAGAAAGTACACAGAGTCTCAAGTGCCAGTGTGTTATCAACAGAGAATGGGGTTTACTACCACACATCTCTAAGAGACAAAATGCTGAACAGCAAGTTTAGAAGAGAGAATCCAGGCAAAGAAGACAATAAAATACACTGTTGGATGCTTCCTAAGTAGTGTTTGTGAAAGCTTAAAAAAGAAACTGGGAAGAGCTTTGAGATTTTGTCTTTACATTCTCAGGATTTCTTTAGTGCCTGGTACATGAGAGGCACTCAGTAAATATTTACTGAATGGATGAATATACTTTAAAAATCTCTAGTTGCAGATCTCCTGTCTTATAGAGTTTTCCTTTCATGGTCAATTGTATGAACACATGAGAAGAATATAAAATATAAAAATGTTTCTTAAATGTATTTTAGTCTTAGCTTATGAGAAATAAAGATAGTAACACCTTATATTTTTGAAGATTTGCTTTTCCAACTGCCTGACCCAGTTCGTGCCGGGAGACAGGTTTAGTAAGCCCAACTAGCAGTCAACATGTAAGACAGAAAAGGTAACCTGTCAAGTTCATGCCCTTTAATCAGAGGTGTGAGACCTTTGCTCATAAATTATTTTGTCTAAATTCACACAAAATTCTAACAGGTATGCTTGCCTAGCTTCCCAGAGTAAGCAGCAGATAAGGACAGTGAGGAGATAAAGACATGCTTGGGGCTGAGCATGAAGTAGAAAACAAAAGGCTGTAGGTTAATGGAATGAAAGGAAAAGGAAAAAGGAATCAGAAGACAGAAGCATTTGGAAGAATACACAGTGAGCTATTAATAGTGGTTGCCTTATGTGGAATAGGAATGGTGGGAAATACAAGTGCTGGCAAATAGAAATAGGGAACTTTGCTTTCTATCTTACACAACTCTATTGTTTTAGTTAGAGAGGGCATACATTGCTTTTGTAACTAAACATTAAGAGACAATAAGAGTGTAATAGAGCTGCTTATAGAAGTGAAAAATTGGAAACCACCTAACTGTCCAAAAATAGGGAATTGGCTGAAAAATATCATATATCCATTCAATAGACTATGATACAGTCATTTAAAATGTCATAAAAGAATATTATATAGCAGAAAAATGTTCAACATACATACTTTAAGTGGAGAAAGGTAGATCACAAAGTGAAATATAGTGAATGATTCTGTTTTAATGGACTATATGCAAAAAAAAAAAAAGACACTAGAGTTGATAAGAAATATCCTGACATAGGAGAAATTTTCTGCTTGGAATTAAAATTTCTTTTTCTTCATCTGTGTAATATCTAGTATCTCTAAAACTGAAAACTTTTTTATAGGTATAATGAGAAATCAGCTAAAACAGAAGAGAAAGAAGTTACAGTGGTTTCACTACTATCTTTGTGGCAGAAACTGCTATGCCACTATGATGATTAATTTTATGTGTCTACTTGACACATACAATTGTGGACCACAGACGTCCAGATTGTCCAGATAGTTTGGCTAAATATTATTCTGGGTGTGTCTATGAGGGCGTTTCCAGATGAGATTAACATTTGAATTAGTAGACTTGAGTAAAGCAGAGTGCCCTCCCCAGCTTGGGTGGGCCTCATCCAATCCACTGGAGGCCTAAATAGAACAAAAAAGGCTGAGTAAGGAAGAATTTGCTCTCTGCCGGTCTTTGAAATAGAATGTTGGTCTTCTCCTGCCTTCTGACTCAGCCTGAAACTGGAACTTACAACAACTCTCCTGGCTCTCAGGTCTTTGGACTAGGACAGAAACTACACCATTGACTCCTGGGTCTCCAGCTTGCCATTGCACATCGTGAGACTTTTTAGCCTACCCAAGCACAAGGGTCAAATATATCTCCCCACCCACCCACCCAGGATATATTTCCATCCTATTGGTTCTGTTTCTCTGAAGACTAATATACACTTTGGTACTGATAGTGGAGTGCTACTAAAACAAATAGCTAAAAAATGTGGAATGGCTTTAGAACTGGGTAATGGGTTGAGGCTAGAGGAGTTTGCATGTGCATAGAAATATGGCTGTTAGGGGGGAATGATTCTTGTGAGGACTCATAAAGAAAAGAGGAGAGCTGGAAAAGAAGCTTCTCTCTTTTTAGAGAATATGTAAATAATCATCAAGAGAATGTTAATAAAATGTGGATGGAAAAGACCAATCTGGTGACATCTCAGAGGGAAATGAGGAACCTAGTATTGGACAAGAGAGGAAAGGTAATCCTTCTTATAAAATGACAAAAGAAAACTTGGCTGAACTATATTTTAGTGTTTTGTGGAAGCTAAAACTTGCAAGCTACTGAGGAGATTTCAAAGCAAAGTATTTAAAAGGCAGTTTGGTTCCTCCTGACTGCTTGTAGTAAAATGCAAGAGAGTAATGAATCAAAGAAGGAATTGTTAAGCAAAAATTAGCCAGAACTTAAAGATTTGGAAAATTCTCAGCCTATTCATACTGGAGAGAGAGAGAGAGAGAACACTAGCATGTGACCAAAGAACAGTTTGATTAGTATGGATGTGAACCACAGACCTAATCAGTCACCCCAACACAAAGGGAAGGAAGCCTATCAGACCTCTTAGCTCCTACAGGGCTGGACCATAGAGTTCTGCAGGTGCAAACATGTGCTATTCTTCAAGACAAAGAGAATAACCACTGAGGTGATTCAGAGATCATCAGGACTGCCTCCTCATTTTCAGTGTGTGTGTGTGTGTTGGGTGGGGGTGGGGGGGTGATAATGGCTATTGTTTCAGTTCAGTACGCCAGACAGCAGCCACCTGAAATGTGGGGGAGTGCGCAAAACTGTAGGATCAGGATGTTCACTGCATTGGGTCTGAAAGCAGAGCATCCAACAAAAAGGATTATTCTCAAGCCTCAAGATCTAATGTTATTTGCCTTAGAATATTTGCCTGGGTTTTAGAATTACGTGGGATCTGACACCCTTTTCTTCCAATTTCTCTCTTTTGGAAAGGGAATGTCTATCCTGTGCCTGTTCCACCATTGTGTTTTAGAAGCACATGACGTATCTGATTTTGTAGGTTCATAGCTAGAGAGGAATTTTACATCAGGATGAATCATATCTCACCCACCTCTGATTTAGATGATGTATGAATGCGTCTTTGAAGTTTAGACTTTAGGATTGATGCTAGAATGAGCTAAGACTTTGGGAGCTATTAAGTTTGAATGAATGGATTTTGAATGCAAGAAGAACATAAATTGGGGGAGCAAGTGTAGAATATGAATGTCTGTGTCTCTTCAAAACTCATATGTTGAAGGTCTAACTACGACTCTAATGGTATTTGGAGCTAGAAGACAATTAGGTTTAGATGAGGTTGTGAGGGTGGGACCTCATGGTATGATAGTGTCCCTACAAGAAGAGAACAGAGTTCTGTCTCTGCTCTGTGAGACTACCACACAAAGAGAGTCATCTGCAAGCCATGAAGAGAGCCCTCACCAAGAAACTAAATCATCCAGCACCTTGACCTTGGACTTCTCAGCCTCCAAAACTGTGAAAAGTAAATATCTACTGTTTAAGCCACCCAGTCTATGATATTTTGTTAGAGCAGCCCAAGCTGACTTACACAGCCACCCAATAGTCATTATCCCCCAGTTCCTTAGAAATGCAGCCTGGTTTAATTTGAAGTGGCACTAGCACAGCTAAAATGCTGTTTTTCTCAGCCTCCATAGAAGATAGAAGTGACCATGTGATAGATAAAATGTATGTAAAAGTGTTGATTCGGGCACCTGGTTATACTCTTTTAAAAGCACACAGAAAAAAAGTAAATAAACAGACCAAGGAGTTCTTGCCCTCTTGTACTCCTCTGTTTTCTCCAACTACCAACCTAGACATGAAGGTCAAAATTCTAGCAGCCATTCTGCGACAAGGAAGAAAGTGTCAAGAGACTCACATCCATAAGGCACCAAACCAATGGCAGCAACAACCTGTCTCTGGACTTCTTAAAAATTAACCCTTATGGGAGCACCAGGGTGGTTCAGCCAGTTAACCGTTCAACTCTTGATTTTGGCTCAGGTCATGATCTTAGGGTCATGAGATAGAGCCCTGCCTTGGGCTCTGTGCTTAGCAGAGTCTGCTTGGGATTCTTTCTCTCCCTTTCTGTCTGCCCCTTCCTCTCCATCTGCTCCTCCTTCACCACCACTCTCATTCTCTCTCTTAAAAAGAAAATTAACCTTTATCCATTTAAGCCACTGTAGTTAGAACTGTCACTTGCAACTAAATATAATTCATAACTGACATAGGCAACTTTTGCATTAAAACTTTTACAGTGTACAAAGCTACAACAGAAAACCCAAATGGGAACACCAGATTGGCTTAGTTGGTTAAGTGTCTGCCTTTGGCTCAGGTCATGCTCCCAGGGTCCTGGGATCAAGTCCCACATCAGGCTCCCCACTCAGCGAGGAGACTGCTTCTCCCTCTGCCTGCCACTTCCCCTGCTTCTGCTCACTTGCTCTGTCTCTCTTTCTGACAAATAAGTAAATAAAATATTTTTTTAAAAAAGAAAAGAAAAGAAATCTCAAATGGTAGGTAGACTTAGAAATAAATTTGTGTTTAGAGTTGACTTCTCAGTTAAGAGTTGACTTCTCAGTTAATTACTTTTATACAAAAACAGACAAAGGTAGTTTTGCAGAACTAGGATTTGCTTTTTGTTAGTTTTTTTGTGGATTCCCACTGCGCCCACTTGTCCATCATCCATTGTACCTTCTTCTGCCCGAGAGTCCCCAGTTTTTCTCCAGGAAGCCACCCCACCATCATTCTCAGTCCATAAGATTCAGGGAGGTAAATGCTATCCTGAACTGCAGTGTGGACACTCAAACCAGTCCTAGCCATGGATGAACAGGATGGATGAACATGGATGAGGATGAACAGGCGCATCCTCATGCATGACCCAATTAAACAGTGCCACTTAACTCTGGAAGTCGTTTGACCTGTTCTGAAAGTGGCACTGTCCTAACACCAGGATTGCAGAGAGGATGGAATGTAAGCTTGGAGCTGTTAGCAGTCTTATCACTATAAATGAAGAGCTGGACCCAGAATGGAGCCAACAGAGACAAAAACAAATGCAAAGGGTGAGATTAAGTCCTAATGACATCATTCCACCCTGGATTCAGCCAAGTCTGATCTTTTCAGATGCATGAGTCAAGTATATTTTCTTTCTTGGTTGAACCAGTATGAGCTACATCTTCTGACATTTGCAGCTATGAGAGTCCTGACTAATATAGTTACACCTGGTAAATAATCCTGATTCATTATATTAGCCTTTTACCAACCACATCAAATGTTCATATGAAATCTTCCCTGAGAGTTTATTTACCAAAAAAAGCAGTATTATGCTAGCATAATGCATTGATTCTAGGTTTTTATATTATAAAATAACCTACAGATTTTTTAAAAGATTTTGTTTATTCATACAGAGAAAGGGAGAGAGAGAGAGCACAAGCAGCAAGAGCGGCAGAGAGAGGGGGAGAAGGGGAAGCAGACTCCTTGCTGAGCAGAGAGCCTGGTGAGGCTCCATCCAAGGACCCTGGGATCATGACCCGAGCTGAAGGCAGATGCTTAAGTGACTGAGTCATCTAGGCAGCCCTCTAGAACCTTACAATTTAACAGAGCAGACAAATCATTAATGCTAACAATAGTATACAACATTCTCTGAAAATTAGAGAATAAAAAGAAATAATATCTAGGGGAGGTTAAAAAATTCTATAATATTATTACAGACACTGGAGTTCTTAGAGATCCAACAATTCTTTCAACACATGGTTGGGGAAACTGGAACTCAAAGAGCCAGTGACTTAGTTCCCATGGCAAAATCCTGCTAGAAGCCAGACCTCCTTAGACACAGTCCAACATTCTTTCTTACTACCCCACCTTACCTCTGTTAAGAGAACTGCAAAATACTAAGAAGTTTCTCCAACTATAATTTTTCTTCTGTGTAAACCAAAGAGGAGAATCTCAAAGGCCACACTAAAATAAGTTTGATTCTCTTTTTATCATTTACAGAGGCAAAATAGTAAGGCCTTGCCTCAGTTATCAGCATTTGCCCTCAATTTCTGTTGTGGTTTTTCTCCCCTTGACTTTTGTTTGTTAGACTAACCTTGAATGTGTAGCATTCCTGTCTAGAAAAAAAATCTCTAACAGCTTACTTGGAACATGTTTGTTCTCTTCTGTATCCTGGGCAAACTACTGGAGTCTGATAACCCATTCTAAAGGAGTTACCTTAGTTAAACTTAACCAAGAAAGTCTTCCTGGCTAACTTCCCAGCCAGGCAGTACCAGACTGCATAAAACTAGGACACTGCAAACGCCAATTCTGCTGTAAGAGTTGTGTCTAAGGAAAATAAAGGAAATGCAATGATTCCAATCTGGGACTGCTATTGCTAGGCACCCAAGAATTTGCAAAGAAAACTAGTTCTCATTAGAAATAACTGCTATGAAGTATGTATTGTTGTGTTGTCAGTGAGACAGGAATCCCCTATGAATAATTTGAGAAAGTGGATTAAAAAATTTGTTTCAAAGAAGACAAAGTCAGAGGATTCATTCCCTGATTACAAACCTTGCTGTAGGGCTACAGTTTTGAAAACAGTGTAGTACTAGCTTAAGAACAGATGTATAGACCAACAGAATAGAATAGAGATCCTTGAAATAAACCATGCATATATGGTCAAATGATTTTTCAACAAGGGCACTGAGATCATTCCATAAGGAAAGGATGGTCTTCTCAACAAATGGTGCTGGAAAAATTGGATACCCATATGTAAAAGGATGAAGGTGGACCCTTATTTTACATCATATACAAAAATACACTTGACCCTTGAATAACACAGTTTTGAACTACATGGGTCCATGTATGTGTGGATTTTTTCTTATAAATACAGTACAGTACTGTAAATGTATTTTCCTTAAGATTTTCTTTTTTTTTAAGATTTTATTTATTTATTTGACAGACAGAGATCACAAGTAGGCAGAGAGGCAGGCAGAGAGAGAGGAGGAAGCAGGCTCCCTGTTGAGCAGAGACCGCAGTGTGGGCTCCATCCCAGGACCCTGAGATCATGACCTGAGCCAAAGGCAGAGGCTTAACCCACTGAGCCACTCAGGCGCCCTTAAGATTTTCTCTAGCTGACTTTAAGATTACAGTATGTAATATATACAACATACAAAATGTGTGTTGATCAACTATTTATGTTATTGGTAAAGCTTCTAGTCAACTGTAGGCTATTAGTAATTAAGTTTGGGGGATTCAGAAGTTATATGTGAATTTTCAACTGTGTGGGGTGTTGGTGCCCCTATCCCCTATGTTGTTCAAAAGTCAACTGTAGGGGCACCTGGGTGGCTCAGTGGGTTGAGCCTCTGCCTTCTGCTCAGGTCATGATCTCAGGGTTCTGGGATTGAGCCCTGCATCAGTCTCTCTGCTCAGCAGGGAGCCTGCTTCCTCCTCTCTCTCTGTGACTGCCCCTCTGCCTACTTGTGATCTCTGTCTGTCAAATAAATAAATAAAATCTTTAAAAAAGAAAAAAAGTCAACTGTAACTCAAGCTGGATCAAAGACAAACTTAGGCGCTAAACCTACAAAGCTCTTAGGAGAAAACAAAAGAAAAAGGCCTCATGACACTGTATTTGGCAATGACTTCTTGGATATGACACCAG
This sequence comes from Mustela nigripes, assembly GCF_022355385.1. NCBI lineage: Eukaryota > Metazoa > Chordata > Mammalia > Carnivora > Mustelidae > Mustela > Mustela nigripes. Next base: position 26,130,056 of record NC_081558.1, read on the forward strand.
AGGTGCAGGCTACAAAAGAAAAATAAGTAAATTGGTCTTCATCAAAATCGAGGACTTTTGTGCATCAAAGGACATCATCTACAGAGTGAAAAGGCAACCCATAGAGTGGGATGAAATGTTTGCAAATCGTTTATCTGATGAGAGATTAATATCTAAGAATTAATATGGGAAGAACTCCTACAACTCAAACAACAACAACAAAAACAAACAACACAATTAAAAAATGGGTGAAAGACTTGAATAGACATTCCTTCAAATAAGATATACAGATAGGATAAGCACATGAAAAGATGCCCAAAAACACTAATAATGAAGGGAATGGAAATAAAAGACACAGTGAGAAACCTCTTCACACTCATTAGGTTAGCTATCATCAAAAACAAACAAAATCCAGAAAGTAACAAGTATTAGTTTTGGAATCCTTGTTTACTGCTCGTGGGACTGTAAAATGATACAGCCACTACAGAAAACAGTATAGAAATGTCTCAAAAAAATGAAAAGAATTATCATAATCCATACATAGTCCAGCAATCCCACTTCTGGGTTTATACTGCTCAAAAGAATTGAAAGTAGAGACTCAAATGAATATTTGTATGTCAGTGTTTGTAGCAGCATTATTCACAATAACTGCAATGTGGAAGCAAACCAAATGTCCATCTATATGTAAATGGATAAACAAATATACAGATATATATAAAGACATAAATATATATACACAATGAAATATTATTTAGCCTTAAAAGAATAAAATTCTGACACATTTTACAACATAGATGAACCTTGAAGATATTATGCAAAGTGAAATTAAGGTAGACAAAAAAAGCAGTGATTGTATGACTTCACTTAATAGGAGGTGCCTAGACTTGTAGAAGGTAGAGACTGGGAGGAGGAGGGAATGGGAAGTTATTGTTCAATGGGTACAAAGTTTCATTTTGGGATGCTGAAAAAGTTCTAGAGATGGATAGTGGTAATGGTTGCACAACAGTGTGAATGGACTTAATGGCATTGAACTGTATGCTTAAAAATGGTTAAAAAGGTAAATTTTATGTTACATGTTTTTTACCACAAGAGAAGAACTTTGGGCTTTATAGGCACATAAGTACACTGAAAATAATTTTTAAGAGCCAGACTTGCTAATTTGTAGGATTTGTTTTCTTCTTTCCTTCTTTTTTTTTTTTTTTTTTTTTTTGGTCAAGCTTAAATAGGTTCTTTGGAGTTTCATTCATTTATTTTCAGTATATGCTTTGAAGTTCCATTCATAAATACTCATTGACAACTTTTTGAGGTTACAAAGATGAGTAAAGCAGACATTGTAGTCACAGCAAGCTTACAGTTTATCGGGGGAAACAGGTAAAAAGAAAGTAAACAAATAACTAAAATAGTGATGAGTTGGGACACCTGGGTGGCTTAGTTGGTTAAGCATCTACCTTCATCTTGATCCCAGGGCCCAGGGATCTTGATCTCAGGGCTTTCTGCTCAGCGGGGAGCCTGCTTCTCCTTTTTCCCCTTCTTCTGCTGGTGCTCTCTCTTTCTCTCTCTCTCAATAAATAAATAAATAAATCCTTAAAAAAATAATGATGAATTATGTTAAGTATGAATAAGTAAACATCATGGGAAGGTGCAGATTATTGGGAGTGGGTAAAGACTCACTTTAGATGGATCTGATAGATGGTGTATTTGTCTACTAGTGCTGAGTGATGCAATGAAAGTTAAATATTTGGTCTTTGTCCCTAGTTTCCGGCACACTGCTCCTAAAACCCTTGGAATCTCTAGCAAGATAAGAGTGTCTTTTGTATGCTAATGAGATGACTGGTGGCTGGGGTCCCTAGATAGCTTCAGGATAGGGGTTGGTTGCCAGAAAGACCAAGGCATGATTAGAGGGTTGGAATTTTCAGCCCTGCTCCCAAAGAGAAGACTGGGTATTGAATTAGTCACCAATGGCCAGTGATTTAATCAACCATGCCTCCATAATGAGACCTCCATAAAAACCCATAAATGGTGGGATTTGGAGAGCTTCTTGGTTGGTGAACACATGGACATACTGAGAATCTGTACCTTTTTTTTTTTTTTTTTTTTTTTTAAGATTTTATTTACTTGACAGACAGAGATCACAAGTAGGCAGAGAGGCAGAGAGAGAGAGGAGGAAGCAGGCTCCCTGCTGAGCAGAGAGCCTGACGTGGGGCTCGATCCCAGGACCCTGGGATCATGACCTGACCCGAAAGCAGAGGCTTTAACCCACTGAGCCACCCAGGCGCCCCGAGAATCTGTACCTTTTCCTCATACTTTGCCCCATGCCTGTCTTCCTTGTGACTGTTTCTGTGTTGTATCTTTTATGGCTAATGAGGAAGAGTAAATAAAGTGTTTCATTGAGTTCTGTGAGCCTTTCCAGCAAATTATCAAACTTGAGGAGAGGGTTGTAGGAACCCCTGATTTTTAGCCAGTTAGTCAGAAGTACAGATGAACAACCCAGGACTTCCAAATGACATCTGAAGAGTGGGCAGTCTTTTTTTTTTTTTTTTTAACTTTTTATTTATTTATTTGTAAATTTTTTTATAAACATATAATGTATCATTGGCCCCAGGGGTACAGGTCTGTGAATCGGCAAGTTTACACACTTCACAGCACTCACCATAGCACATACCCTCCCCAATGTCCATAACCCCACCACCCTCTCCCTACCCTCTACCGCTGTCCCTCAGTTTGTTTTGTGACATTAAGAGTCTCTTATGGTTTGTCTCAAGAGGGGGCAGTCTTACGGGACTAAGGGACCCCAGGGATCTGTCCCTAACTCTAGGTAGATAGTGTTGAAACTGAATTGTTGAACACCCAGTTGGTGTCTGGAGAGTTGGAAAACTGGCTGGTATGAGGGAAAAAATACCTATGCATTCGGTGTTAGCAGTATCGTGAGTAAAAAGAGTTTGGAGGCTGCCATGACAAAATACCATAGACCAGGTAGCGTAAAAACAGAAATTTATTTTCTCACAGTTCTAGAGGCCAGAAATCCAAGATTAAGATGCCATCAGGGTTAGTATCTGTTGAGCGCTCTCTTCCTGGCCTGTAGACAGCCGCCTTCTTGCCGTGTTTCAAGTGGCTTTTCTGTATTTGCAATCCTATAAGAATGCCAACCAGTCCTATGAGATTAGGACCCCCACACTTATGACCTCATTTAATCATAATTAACTCTCTAAACAACCTTATCACCAAATACAGTCACATTAGGTTTAGAGCTTCAACTATGAATTGGGCCAGGGATTAGGGTGCACAATTCAGTCTCTAACAGGTGGGTGATCAGAAAAGGCCTTTCAGGGAGTTGACACTTCCCCTGAGGCCTAAAGGCTATAGGAACTTGTTACAGGATGAGCCAGAGGAAGAAGAAGAAGAAACATATGGAGAAGTATAATGTGTGTTTGTTATGCTGTTGGAGAATACTGAGTTATGATGCAGAGGAAAAGAGAAAACACAGGAGAGATGAAACTCAAAAGATGTGTTAAATATAGAGACATAGTTACTGGGTAAAGCCCATGTATGTTAAATGTATATAGAAAGAAATTCAAGGACCTTGAGTAACATTTGAGAGGCACTAAATATACATGACGCACCTAAGCACTAAATATTCATGACAAATTAAATATATACAAGATAATTAATGTCCAGGATACACTAAATATACATGAGTACTTAATATTTAGGAGGTCATAATCCAGTCACTTATTAGCAGTAACTCTTCTGGCCCATGTGTCTTCTGCCCAAAACACATAAACTCATGGCTCAAGTAAAACCCATAGCTGTTTAGCAGGTTAATTGGCAAGCTACAGCTACTGGCAAGCTGTGCTGGGCCCCATGTCTTCCTGGTAGGGCAAAGGTAGGTCATCGGGCTAGGACACTTTCTGTTTGTAGGCTCCCTTCCTTGAACTTCAACTCTGATCCATCAGCAGAGAAGGCTGAGGCAGCAGAGAGATGTAGGATATACAAACATTACATAACCCAGGATTTCAGTGGCATGATCTTTCACTTCTCTTGCACTCTTTCCTAATAGAGTGTTAACCTATCCCTGCCCTTCCCCCACCCAAACCGCACTGTCTCTTTTCCCTTGCTTTGCTCTGTGTATTTTAAGTAAATAAACTGTGTGACTCAAGCATTTCAATTTGATCTGTGAGGGTTTCTGTTCTATAATTTTTGGGATACCCTGCCTGATGGTATAATTTATGTTTACCATTGCCATCAAGGTAATTTCCTGTACAACAAAAGACCTTAAAATGGCAAAAGCTCAGGGCTGCCCGGGTGGCTCAGTCACTTAAGCATCTGCCTTCAGCTCAGGTCCTGGGATCCAGCGCCACATTGGGCTTTCTCTTCAGTGGGGAGTCTGCTTCTCCCTCTCCCTGCAGCTCTGCCTTCTAGACTTGTGTGTGCTCTCTCGCTCTCTCTCATAAATAAATAAAATCTTTTTTTTTTTTTAAGATTTTATTTATTTATTTGTCAGAGAGAGGAGCGAGAGTGAGCACAAGCAGACAGAGTGGTAGGCAGAGGCAGAGGGAGAAGCAGGCTCCCGGCTGAGCAAGGAGCCCGATGCGAGACTCGATCCCAGGACGCTAGGATCATGACCTGAGCCGAAGGTAGCCGCTTAACCAGCTGAGCCACCCAGGCGTCCCTCTTTTTTTTTTTTTTAAGGGGAAAATCTCAATGTGTTCTAGAACTGCACTGCCCAATATAGTGGCCACTACCCACATGTAGCTATTTAAATTTAAAATAACTTAAGTTAAATAAAATTTACTTATATATTTTTTTAAAGATTTTATTTATTTATTTGACAGACAGAGACCACAAGTAGGCAGGCAAAGAGAGAGAGGAGGAAGCAGGCACCCTGCTGAGCAGAGAGCCCGATTCGGGGCTTGATCCCAGGACCCCGGGATCATGACCTGAGCCGAAGGCAGAGGCTTAAACCCACTGAGCCACCCAGGCGCCCCAATTTACTTATATTTTTAAAAATTTTTATTTATTTGAGAGAGAGAGCAAGTGCGTGCAAGCAAGGCAGAGTAGAAGGAGAGGAAGAAGCAGAGCAGACTCTCTGCTGAGAAGGGAACCTGATGCAGGGCTTGATCCCAGGACCTGAGATCATGACCTGAGCTGAAGGCAGATACTTAACCCACTGAGCCACCCAGGAGCAACCTCCAATTAAATAAAATTTAAAATTCATTTCCTCAGTTGTACTAGCTGTATTTCAAGTGCTCAATAGCTACATGTAGTTGATGGACACCAATGGCAACTGGACATTGCAGAAGAACATTTCTGTTATTGTAGAATGCTCTGTTGAGCAGGGACATTTTAGAAACTTAGAGGGGCCTGTGAGGTCAGAGGGTAATGATGAGGAAGATGGCCAGAGATGAGTTTGTGGGAGAAGGATGTGTCAACATTGTACAGTGGACTTACAGATCATGTTAGATTTTGAACTGTGGTCTAAGTACAATATACATAATTTGATTTATACTTTCAGATGATTCCTTCTGGTTATTGGCTGGATAATGGATTGGAAGATGTACAGAAAAGAGTTAGCATAGCCAGCCTGCTATCTTTCGAAAGTCTGGCTTACAAGATTGGTTCTTGGCTCATGTTTGGCAACTCAGATTTTGGAAATGTTCCTACCACCCAAATGGTAAGAATGGCTCATTTTGCTTAAACTGTGCAAAAATGTGCATTATGCTGAACACCTGCTGTCCTTTGAGGCTCTGGAATCTGTACCTTCTAGGCAGAGGATGCCTATGGGACTAGCCCTCAATAAAATCCTTGGTCACAGCGTTTTAAACAAGCTTCCCTGATTTACTACCTTTCACATATGCTGTCATAACCCATTGCTGGGGAAGTAAGTATATCCTGTGTGATCGCAGTGAGAGAAGACTCTTAGAAGCTTGGGCCTGGTTTCCCCTGCACTTTGCCCCATGTGCGTTTTTCCTTTTGCAGACTTTGCTTTGAATTTTTTCACTGTAATAAATCATAGATAGCCAAGTATGACAATATTCTGAGCCCTGTGAGTCTTCCTAGCAGATCATTGAACATGGGGGAGGTAATCTTAGGGATCCTTAACTCAGAGGAGGAAGAGACAGTAATGAAGGAGAAAAACCATTTAAGTAGCAATTTCAGTCATCCATCCAGGTGAGATATAATGATGACTTAGACTGGAATGGTGGCAATTAAGATGGAGAGAAATCAAAATTTTCAAAATATTATCTTCATTGCAGAAATACAGCCTTAAAGAGGGAATCCTCAGCTGATAATAGTGTTGAGAAATTTAGTTCTTTCTCCCAAGTTCCCCCACTTCTTTCTGTGTTTTGTTTTGAGTGTGTGTGTGTGTGTGTGTTTACTTTTTTATTTATTTGACAGAAAGAGAGAGAAAGAGACAGCACGAGAGCAGGGTGAGGGGCTGAGCAAGGAAGAAGCAGGCTCCCCACTAAGCAGGAAGCCCGACATGGGACTCAATCCCAGGACTCTAGGATCATGACCTGAGCCAAAGGCAGACGCTTAACGAACTGAGCCCCCGAGGCATCCTCTTTCTGTGTTTTAACTTGGAATCAATTTACTAAGTTTGTATGTATCTGCCTATAACTTTCAGAGGGTGAAACCAGCTATATGTAACTCATGCATCTTCTTCATTTATCCATACCAACCAAAACGTATAAGTTTTTCCCTTTAGATGATTTTCATTTCTGTCCCTTCTGTCTCTGCTTTCCCATTGCTGATCCTACCATTTTATCTCTTAAGTTTGTATTAATGCATCAATTTAGGAAGTCAGTCTTCCAGGTATCAGGTTCACCCACATAATCTAATCTTTCTTAATCACCAATCCCTTCCTATCCTCATTACATTAAATTCCTTTACTTCAATTTCACAACTCTCCCATAACCTATCCCCCACCCTATCTGGCTTAACTGCCCATCTAGATCCTCTCTGACACTTGTCCTCTCCTCAGGACTCCACTGACCCAATGTGCTCATTCCTAGACCAAGGCTTTAGTCATGCACTTTCTCTGTTTTCTCTCTCCTTATCTCTTTCTGAGTTATTCAAGCTCCCTTTTATTCATAAAGCCTTCCCTGATTGGCCCAGCCCCAACTGTACTCCTTATTCCCTCTCAGCCAAAACATTTAGAGTAGGTACCACATAACTTAGAATGTATGCATTTATCAGTTAGGACTTTTATGTTTGGAATTGACAGAAAACCCAATTCAAGTGGATTTATTAAGCAATAAAAGAAAATTTAGTAATTCGTGTAACTTAAATTTATATCTTCCTCTATTGGAGCTCTATAAAGGTTCCAACAATATTATCAGGATTTGGTTGTTTTCCATTTTTGGGTTCTATCTCCCATTGAGTTGGCTTTATTTTTTATCTTTATCTATGATTTCCCTCCTCCTCCCCAACACACCTCAAACCTCCAAGTTTACATCCTCCCAGGTTCAAGTTCAATGGGAAAATAGCATTTCTCCAGGAAATTTTCAAGCAACTCTCTGGAATTTACCTTTTCTCTCTTGAACTGGTCATACCTATGCCAGGACCAACACTGTGGTAAATAGAATTCTGGGTGGCAGTTGGTCAGACCTGGGTCACATCCTCCACTCTCAGAATTGGAAGTAGAGCCCTGTCTGAGTCAAGTGGACTCAGAACGAAATAGGGAGAGTTTCTAAACGAAAATTCTTAAGATACAGTTATCAGAAAAAGGGACACTGAGAGGCAAAAACAACAATTATGATCACCATAATTCATTACTTCTGAACTTCTTCATAATATGCAGATTTGTTTTGTTTGATATGATTTGTTTTTCTAAACCAAACTAAATTTGGCACCAGCTTCACCAGGCTGGCTAGTATGGATGACCAATCTCCTGGTGCCCCTCCCCACGTGAACATATATAAATCCTGGAAATTATGGAATTCAGGAAAATTGAATCAGATCTTTGGCCTTGGTTCATCATGATAGCTTGGAGACATTCACCATTCTCATTTTCCATTTGACTATAAGAAGTTCTACAGAGATCATCTGGTCTTTCTAGACCACTGGGAATTAGACCACTAATCTAGACCACTGCAGAGTCCAAGGCTAAATTGCATAGTTTGAGGTATCTACACTCCTCTTCAATGGTTTTACACCTCCCTGGACAGTACTGTATGGGATCAAAACTCACGTCTCTAGTAGTCCTATGCTTATATAGTCTCTTAGAGTAATTGCTACAGTTTTATGTAAGTAATACTTTCCTTCCAGGCTAAACTCTTTGTTTATAATTTATGTTTTGTGTGCCTTACTTTGCTGACCGTAGAGAACAATAAATACTTGTTGATATGTGCAAAGAGGAGAATATATAGTTTCTAGCTGAGAGAATTTGCAACTGGCCAAGGAAGTACAGCCCAGAAGAAGACTCCCAGATATAACCACAAATCAGGGAAGAATACAAGAGGCGTGCCTGGGTGGCTCAGTTGTTTGGGCAAACAACACTTGGTTTCTGCTCAGGTCATGGATCCATGGATTGTGTGAGATTAAGCTCTGCTCTGCAGGGAGTCTGCTTGGATTTTCTCCCTCTGCCCCTCCACCAACACATGCATGCACCCATATTATCTTGCTATTCTTTCCTACTCATACTACTCTTTCTCTCACTCCTGAATAAATAAGTAGATCTAAAAAAAAAAAAAAAAGAAGAAGAAGAAGAAGAAGAGAATTAGAAAACAACAGAAGGGGCCCTAAGAGGATGAGATTAGATCTTGCTGAGGGTTTAGAAAAGGTTACATAAAGAGAAAATCATTAAAGAATGCCCTTGAAGTCTTAAACCCTTTTGAGAGAGAAAAGAGACTTTTGTTTTTGATTTCCTAATTTTTTGAAAGAAGGACTTCTTTTTTTTTCCCTAAGAGAGAGAGAGATCACAGTTAGGCAGAGAGGCAGGCACAGAGAGAGGGGGAAGCAGGCTCCCCGCTGAGCAGAGAGCCCGACGCGGGGCTCGATCCCAGGACCCTGAGATCATGACCTGAGCCGAAGGCAGAGGCTTAACCCACTGAGCCACCCAGGTGCCCCGAAAGAAGGACTTTTTAACCTAAAAAAACACTTGGGGTAGATGCAGAAGTCTGGAATACAAATTATTCTCTCTTTCTCTCTCCAAGTCCCTCTTCATTAAGATTCAGACTTCATTTAAATTTAATTTGTAAGAGGTGTCATTTTTATTAATTAATTTAACATTTAATATCTATTAATGTGGATTCAAACTGTGTAATTTAACTTAATTTCGTAATAGTTATGCAACTAGTGCTACCATTCTTTCACCCACTCTATTTGACCTTCAGGTCACTGGTCACCTTCAGGTCACAGGAACCTTGATATAGTCTGTAGGGATTAGGAGGTAGACCAGCAAACTGCAGGCACCAGGTTCCTATTTGAACACTTGTCTCTGACCCTTATCTCCCAGGCCCTGGAGAACAGGATAGTGTTCAGGTATATAATATCACTAACTAGTAAGTAATATATTTGCCATTCCCCCTGCTTTTTCCAAACACTTTTCCAAAGGACTGACTATGAAACTAACTGGCTTGATATAAGATATTGGTGAAGAGAAACATGGTGACTTAAAGCATCAGACACAAGAAAAGCATTCTATTTTATTACATAAGAAAATACCAAGGAGCAGAGAAATAAACTTTAAGTTGTTTGATAGGAACATCCACATTTCTTTTGACTACTAATAACTGATAACCAATAAAAAATGAAATTCTGGGGACGCCTGGGTGGCTCAGTTGGTTAAGCAGCTGCCTTCGGCTCAGGTCATGATCCCAGCGTCCTGGGATCGAGTCCCACATCCGGCTCCTTGCTCCGCGGGGAGCCTGCTTCTCCCTCTGACTCTCCCTTCCACTCTGTCTGCCTGTGCTCGCTCTCGCTCTCTCTCTGACAAATAAATAAAATCTTTAAAAAAAAAATGAAATTCTGGAATGCTATTTGCATACTTCAAAAAAGAGGTACCAGAATAGCATTTGTGTGAGATCTCTTACAGAATAGCACTAACAATAGGGTCATTACTGCATTTCAAATAACCCACTGCAGAACTGGATGAGAGGTTGGAGTCAAAGCTAGAAAGAGAATTCAGTGTGGAGAAGGGGAGCTAGTATAGTTGGAAACTGCATTTATTTCTGCCACTGAGAGTTCTCTGATTGTTCTTTGATGGTTGCTATATATCAGATGTTAGTAGAAAAAGTGATTTGCACTTCCCCTAAAAAGTCAGATTTAACAGATGTAAGATGGGAATCTGCATTTTTAACAAAGGCTCTTGGTTATTGAAATGTAGGTGATCTGAGAATTTTACCTTGAGAAACACCGCACATTCAGAGCAGTCTGTGCTTCAGATCTTCTATACAGAAAGTCAAGTGTGGACAGCTCTCTAGTTGGAGAGAGTGGTTAGAGAGACCCATCCAGAAAGTTTGTTTAGAAACAAAACAAACAACAACAACAACAACAATAGAAAACAGACACCTGGGACACGTAGGTGGTTCTGTCCTTAAGTGTCTGCCTTCAGCTCAGGCCATGATCCCAGGGTCCTGTGTTGGGCTCCCTGCTCAGCAGGAAGTCTGCTTCTCCCTCTCCCACTCCTCCTTGTGTTCCCTCTCTTGCTTTCTCTCTCTGTCAAGTAAATACATAAAAATCTTTAAAATAAAAAAGAAAGAAAGAAAACAAACACCCCGTATGTTTTAATTTATTTATTTGTCCGAGAGAGAGCGTGTGCGCAAGCCCAAGCAAGGGGAGAGGCAGGCAGAGGGAGAAGCAGGATCCCTACTGAGCAAGGAGCCCATGTGGGACTCAATCCCAGGACCCTGGGATCATGGCCTGAGCCAAAGGTAGACACTTAACGACTGAGCCCCTCAGACATCCCTCCTGTATGTTTATTTAAGGCGATGGGGGATTTTTAAAAGATGCTGATGCAGGCGTTACTTAAGGAATGCTTAAGGATAGTGCTTCTTTTTTTTTTTTTAAAGATTTATTTATTTGACAGAGAGAAATCACAAGTAGACAGAGAGGCAGCCAGAGAGAGAGAGAGAGGGAAGCGGGCTCCCTGCTGAGCAGAGAGCCCGATGCGGGACTCGATCCCAGGACCCTGAGATCATGACCTGAGCCGAAGGCAGCCGCTTAATCCACTGAGCCACCCAGGCGCCCCAAGGATAGTGCTTCTTAAACTTTAATGTGCACACAGATCAGCAGAGATCTTGTTAAAATGTTAATTCTAATTCACTGGGGCTGGGTAGGTCCTGAGGATTCTGTACTTCTAACGAGCACCCAGGTAATGCCAATATTGATGGTCCCAGGACTGCCCTTTCCCATTTTAACTGGAAGTGAGGTTATGTAATAGAGAGAGACCTGGTCAGAAATTGTATGTGAAGTGAAAAAGTAAGACATGAAACACAGCCAAGGTCTGAAGAGAACTTAATCCAAAGGTTAAACAAATTAGAATCATGAAAGAGGAGGGAGCTGGCAACTGAGTGACTCACCAAGGTTTTTTTTGCCACATGGAACACATTTTATGTGTACATGAAAAGAGGGTGGTCTTTGATAGGGTCGCAGGCCAGTTCTTATCAGCCTATACCCCTCAAAAATTCAGCTGAGTTGTTTCTTCTTCTTCTTCTTTTTAAGATTTTATTTTTTTATTTGACAGAGATCACAAGTAGGCAGAGAGGCAGGCAGAGAGAGGGGAAGGGAAGCAGGCTCCCAGCTGAGCAGAGAGGGTCCCAGGACCCTGGGACCACGACCTGAGCCGAAGGCAGAGGCTTTAACCCAGGTGCCCCTCAGCCGAGTTTCTTTATTTTTTTTTTAAAGATTTTATTTATTTGTTTGACAGAGAGAGATCACAAGTAGGCAGAGAGGCAGGCAGAGGGAGAGAGGAGGAAGCAGGCTCCCTGCTGAGCAGAGAGCCCGATGCGGGACTCGATCCCAGGACTCTGAGATCATGACCCGAGCCGAAGGCAGTGGCTCAACCCACTGAGCCACCCAGGCGCCCCTTCAGCCGAGTTTCTTAAAGAAAATCATTGTTGTCTCTGATTAACAAACCCACCTTGCACAAGCTAGAACATGCAACTTTGCAACAAAGGATAACTGATCATGGCCAAAGGTTTCATAAACCAATTCCTTACATTGTTCTTTGCTGAAAATCTTGGATGGTTCCCCACTGTTAGGGACAAATCTAGCCTTCTGAGGTTTAAGTTTCATTTTCTCTGCATTCTTGCCCCAACCCTGCATTTCCAGTCTTATCTCTCACCAATATTCAGTTTTCTCATGTATTTTTAGTGCAGGTTACACCTACCTCTAGAGTATTTCTCTAGAGTATTTCCTATTTGTAGGCCTCTTGCTAGTCAGTTCTTTGCTGGAATGCCTTTTTCCTAATCTGTTCTTCAAAGCCAAGTTTAAACTTGATGATGATGATATTTCAACAATCTATATTTACTTAGTCTTTACTGTTTGGTAGGCACTTTATATCAGAATGAATTCCTACTATGACTCTGAAAGGTAATGATTATTATGATTGTCCATTCATTCATTCAGCAAATATTTATTGTGCTCTTAAGGTGTGCCGGGCACTCCTCTAGGCATTTAAAAACTAATTAGACAACTCCCTTCCTTCAACAGGTTTACATGGCAGTTTAAAAAGACAAATAATAAACATACAGTATGTCAGTGGTGAATTCTGCCTAAAAAGAAAGGAAAAAATGAAGCAGGATATGGGGATACTGGCAAAGGGAATGGTTTGAGCAAGTGCCTGAATAGAAACAACTGACAACCTTGAGGATAACTGGAGAGAGAGAAAAAAGCAAATGTGAAAGGTCTGCTTGACATGACTTGGCAAGGAGAGAGTGACTGAAGAAGAAAATGGTTGGAGTTGAAGGGAGGTGGGGCTATACCTGTAGGAGGGCTTTATGGGTTAGTCTAAAATTTTTGCCTTTTCCTCTAAGCTAGATATAAAGTCATAACCTTTTTCAAGGAATTAGGGGCTGTTGCCTGGAAAACTGATCACAGGGGAACAAGGGCAGAATCAGGGAAATCTGCTGGGAGCCTACCACAAAGATCCAGGTGAGGCATGACGGAGGCATAGCCCAAGGTAGAAGCGGTGGAGGTGGGAGGTGTGGTCAGATTCTGAATTATTTAGGAGTTTTGGGAGGCAGAATATGAGTGGCAGTGAGAAAATGAGAGGGGCTAAAGAAAGCTTAGTGTTTTGGCCTCTACAGTTGGTGGGATGGAGTTGCTATTTGTTGCTGTCTTACAGATAAAGAGTTTGAGGTTTAAGGCGGTTCAGTAACTCCTCCAACATCAACTGTCTAGTTGTCTGTTATAGGTTTATCTGGAAAGATTGAGTGGAAGTTCCCCCATTTTCCCATCTCTTCAAGAAAATAGACTTTTTAGTCTAGAAACGGCACTGAATCTAGGAAGAGGTTGTCGCATTTTATGATGTCCAAGCGTCTCCCTCTCTCAGAGCGCCCAGCGAAGCACAGTACGCAGGTTGGGATGGCTACAGGATGTCCTGGAAACAGGTTACAAAGCACTAAGACCCTCAGTGCTGGGCTGCTTTGCCACCCAGAGTGGAAGAGACCTCTGGGGGAGGGCTGTCTCAGGCCAGAAAGAGGAGAATTAATAGCATATCCCCAGTTCAGTGTCCCAGGGCCACTCATACCCAAGAGGTCTTGTACAGTTCACTGCAATGGGGAAAAGAATACCAAAAATAAACTTTGCCTACCTTGATGAGTGGGGACTCTGAGCCATGTTTTATTTGAAGGATGGAGGGAAGAAAGGAAATAAAGAAATATGATAGGGATGTTCATTATGGCATTACTAACTAAAGAAGAGCTTGGGAACAAAAGAAACGTTCAACAATGTGAAAATAGTTGATTAAATTATGGTATTTATATAAAGTGTAATACTATGTATCTATTTAGAGAGCTGGAACAGATCTATATTTATATATGTGGAAAGGTGTCCACAATGTGTTACAGAATGAAAGGATCAGTTTACAGAACAGAATGTAGAGTATGATTCTGTGCAAGTCAAACCATGTGCACACATATGCATATAAAAATAAATATATGAAGAGACAGTTGGAAGCAAGTTCACAAAATGTTAATAATGCTTATCTGTGGCTAGTGAGGTTTATGTAATTTAACTTATTTCCTGCTTTTCTGGATTAACCAAATTTTTGAAATGAGCCTGTGTCAATTATGTAATCAGAAAAATGTTTTTATCTTAGAAAAAATCTATTAAGATTCTGCAATATTACCTTTAAATGTGCCGTAAAACAGTTTAAAATAAAGCTAAATTTAAAATATTAACTAGATATTTTGTTCCTTGAATAATTTCTACTAAGCCTCCATTTTTATCAATTAAATATTGAAAAGTTAGGTACATTAAGTGGTGTCTCTTATGCTAACCGCTAAGCACTTTGGTAAAAACACTCAGCTCCATTTACTCATTTTTAGCATTATTTTCCTCAGGCTTCCTTGCTAGCAAAAATTAAGTGGTTATTTTTTTTAAACCACAGTTATTTCCACCAATAAGATGACATGAATTCCACTGATACTAATTTTTTTACTGAGGCAGAAATATTTTTTGAAACAACCAATGAAAAAAGGACTGTTCAAGGTCTGAGACTTTATCACATTTTCACAATAATTCTTCTTCCTACGCTGATCACAAGACTATTTGACCTGTAAGTTATTTTTCTATGATCCCTAAAATGCTAAGAATATGGACACTGCATTTATCTACATGATATTTCTAAATACATGGTTCTTGGATAAGCAGATCAGGTCAAATCAGGTGAACTGGTTGAAATCCAACTCTAAAAGTGTTAGGTTCAAGACCATAATTAGGTATTACGGATGAAAATCACTATACTAGTCGAAAAACAATTTCAAAGAATCAGAAGGCAATTGACAATGAAATCAAGACCTGTACCTTGCCTGGAAAATACTCAATAAAAGAAATCAAGTCACACCTATTATACATTTAATAAAGGAGACATTTTATTTTTTGTTGTTCACAAAAAGCAGGAAGAGGAAAAAGGAAAAACAAAAAGGAAGTAGAAAATTATGAAACTGATACAAACTTACTAGAATATAAGCAAAGTAAACAGAAACATAATTAAATTTGAAAAAAAATTACAACAGTGAAATAGATGGTCCATAGACCATAAGATATTTGAGGTGATGAAAGAAATGGATCTAAATAAAAAGGAAACTTATTTGGAAGGGCAAATAATAATTTTTTAGACTTTGCCCTATCCTTCAATCTCTATATCTAATCAGTTACCAGGGTCTGCTGAGGTTGAATCCCCAGCAAAACAGGAAGATATTTAAAAAATGGTCTTCAAGGGGCACCTGGCTGGCTCAGCCAGTAGAGCATGCAACTCCTGATCTCGGGGTTGTGAGTTTGAGTCCCACATTGGGTGAATAGTTCACTTAAAAATAATGGTCCTTGAGGGGCACCTAGGTGTCTCTGTGTTATGCCTCTGCCTTCGGCTCAGGTCATGATCTTCTGGTCCCGGATCGAGCCCCGCATCCTGCTCTCTGCTCAGTGGGGAGCCTACTCCCCACCTCCCTAACCCCCCTGTCTGCCTCTCTTCCTACTTGTGATCTCTGTCAAATAAATAAATAAAATCTTTAAAAAAAAAAATGGTCCTTGAGTTAACTCTCACTACTTACACCTGGTTTTAATTCTCTTCCTTCAATCCTCTCCCAGGTTCTTGTTATAAATCTTATTTCTAGATGGCTTTGCTATCAGTGAAAGATAAACCTAATACCCTAAATTTTATTGAGATTTTATTCCACCCATGGGCTTATTTACATTTTTATTAAGGGATGCTTGCATGAAAAAGCCTTCAAAATTTAAGTGTCCCTCTTCAGCCTGACCTTGCCTTCTTTTGGGTTCCACGACAAACCAGTGTTCCCAGTGGCCCACTGTTCATACTTAACTGGACCACAGACCACTTAAACTCACTGCCTCAAAACTTGCTTCTCCTCCTAGATTCCACATCTTCCTTCATCCCTCACATTCTTTTTTTTTTTTTGTAAGATTTTATTTATTTATATACTTGACAGAGAGATCACAAGTAGGCAAGAGGCAGGCAGAGAGGGGGGGGAAGCAGGCTCCCTGCTGAGCAGAGAGCCCAATGTGGGGCTCGATCCCAGGACCCTGGGATCATGACCTGAGCTGAAGGCAGAGGCTTAACTCACTGAGCCACCTGGTGCCCCCATCCCTCACACTCTAAAAAATATACCTCCTAAAATCCCTCTAATCAATTCCCCCTTCTCTGTTCACAATGCTAAGGCTTTAGTTCAAACACTAATGGCTTAGTTCCTAGACTTGCAATAGCTTTTTTTTTTTTTTTTAAAGATTTTATTTATTTATTTATTTATTTGTCAGAGAGTGAGCACAGGCAGACAGAGTGGCAGGCAGAGGCAGAGGGAGAAGCAGGCTCCCGGCTGAGCAAGGAGACCGATGTGGGACTCGATCCCAGGACTCTGGGATCATGACCTGAGCCGAAGGCAGCCGCGTAACAAACTGAGCCACCCAGGCGTCCCGCAATAGCTTTTTCCATGGCCTTTCTGCCTCCAATCCACCTTCCATTCGGCCACCACTCTAGAATGTACAATTTAGAATTGTAAATTTGAACGTGATCATGTCAGTTGCCTGCTAAAAAATTCTTCAATGGCTCTTCATTGCCTTCAGGATAAAAAGACAGACACCTGGGCCTAGCATATAAGGTTCTTTGTGAACTGGTTCCTATTTACTCTTCTAATCTCTTTCTATCTCATTCTTTAAACATACTGCACCCCAGTCATGCTGAACTGATTACTGTTTTTTTTTTAAGATTTTATTTATTTATTTGACAGACAGAGATCACAAGTAGGCAGAGGCAGGCAGAGAGAGAGGAGGAAGCAGGCTCCGCGCTGAGCAGAGAGCCCGATGTGGGGCTCGATCCCAGGACGCTGGGATCATGACCTGAGCCAAAGGCAGAGGCTTTAACCCACTGAACCACCCAGGCGCCCCTGATTACTGTTTTTCAAACGAGTCATGCCCTCTTATGTCTGGCCCTATGGCTAGGCTATTCCTTCTGCCTTAAATGACTCCCCTTTACCTTACCCCCACCTGGCAAGCTCCTACTTATGCTTAAAGACTCAACTCATGTCCCTTTTTCTGAAGACTTTTCTGACCTATTTAAGCAGAGTTTCATATAGACATTTGTTCTATGACATCTTTAGAATATTGTTTTATTTATTGTTGCATAACAAATTATTCTAAAACTTAGTGGCTTAAAATAATAATGAACATTTATTATCTCTCATAGTTTTTATGGGTCTGGAATGTGGGAGCCACTTGGCTGGAAAGCCCTGGCTAGGGGTTTCTCATGAGGTTCAGTCAGATGTCAGCTGGGGCTACAGTCACCTGAGGGCTTGAATGGGACTGGAAGATCCACTTCCAATGGCCTACTCACATTGCTGGCAAGTTGGTGCTGGATGTTGTTGGAGGCCTCAGTTTCTCCTCTTGTGGGCCTCTCCACAGAACTGATTAAGAGTCTTCATATGGGGCGCCTGGGTGGCTCAGTGGGTTAAGCCGCTGCCTTCGGCTCAGGTCATGATCTCAGGGTCCTGGGATCGAGTCCCGCGTCGGGCTCTCTGCTCAGCAGGGAGCCTGCTTTCCTCTCTCTCTCTCTCTGCCTGCCTTTCCATCTACTTGTGATTTCTCTCTGTCAAATAAATAAATAAAATCTTTAAAAAAAAAAAAAAGAGTCTTCATATGACTGAAAAAAAGGCACTTAAAGTTAAAAAAGAAAATAAATAAATAAATAAATAGTCTTCATATGATTGCTGGCCTTCCCCAAAGCAGACTGTCCAAGAGACCAAAGCAGAAGTTACAAGTCCTTCACAAGCCAATCTTGGAAGTCACCAGCTATGACCTCTGCCATAGTCTGTTGTTTACATAGACTAGCTCTGATTCACTGTGGGAGAAGACTACAGAAGGACATGAATACAACAATATGGGAGCCGTCTTGGAGACTGGCTAAGGTGTACAGAGTAACAAATAAACATCCTATCTCACTAGCCAGGGATGACAAATTACCATACATACTTTTAGTGTTCAAATTATGATGGCATAAGCCTTCATAGAAACCTGTTCCTCTTCTGCATTTCTATGATTTAGTTCCTGTGTCCTCAGGATCAATCCTTTCTGTTCTTATACCCAAGTTTTTGGACCTGCTCTAGCCCTGACATCTATCACCCCATAAGGATGCAGCCCCGCTGGGCACCACTGGCTTGTACAGATGACTGTCACCATTGCTTCTACCACCAACTTTGGAAAACTCTTGCTATTCCTCAGAGAAAGTGGGACAAGCTCTAGGGCACAACTAAGAGCTGGCTGTGATGTTAACAAGTCTGTTCAGAAGGCTTGGGAAATACTTGAAAAGAAATGTAATTGAGTAACTCACACTGCTATTAGCAGGGGTTACTCTGAGAGGTCCACTGTCTAAACTTACCCTCAAATAGCACAAACCCAGGTCCTCTGAAACTCTAATGCTGCCAGATGATGTTCTTTTGCCCTATGTCCTACAAAAGACAAAGGACAACATAATATGGCACCAGTCCAATTCCTAAGGTCCTGGATTTTCAGTCTTTAAATAACACCACAGGTGGAGTTCAACAATCCACACCATGGCATGCTGGGCTGAGTACTCTTTATTTTTTTGTTCACTGTCTCTCTTCCAGCACTGGCTAAAGGAAATAAGCCTGTGCCCTATCCCAGCATTCTTTTTCATCCCACCTCCATGACCCTCACAAACAATTGCCCAAAGAATAATTCTCTCGACTCTGCAAAGATAGTCAGTGATGCATAAGCCTAGGACAGTCTACATTCACACTTACAGAAATAATAATCTGTAGTGGCAGAGAACTACTAAGAGATGTTTTATTAACAGCTCAAGGCATCTACTTTACCATCAGCTTTACCTTAATTATTTTGGGGCCTTACCCAAGAACTAGACATGGTTGATTGCTTTAAATTTACATAGCCCAAGAGATCACTCCAAGGTGTCTCCCAGAACTAAAGAAGAATTAGTACCAAAGGGAAACTGGATCTTTTGCTTTTAGAGGGCAGTGTTTCTAGCTACTTTACTCATCAAGGTTAAAAAATAAAACCCTGGCTACAGCCAGCCTGGTTATGTCACCTGCTGTAATTACTTCTTGGAAAGCGTGCTCCTCTCATTAGAGAGCCCGGAGGTCAGACAACAAAAATAGGAGCTGAAAGAGATACTACAGGAGTAAGTGGTGCCTAGAGACAGAAAATAATGTCAAGCGGATTATCATGTGGAAACAGTGGGCTTCAGTGAAATGATAAAGAGATTTTGGAGTAGGGCAAATGTAGGACTACATTACAGTGATGATGCTTCCCCTATGGTGGGGGTAACTCAGACTTAATGTCTCTAAGCCTTGGTTTCTTCACCTGGAAAATGATGGTAACAATCTATACCTCCCAGAGTTGAAGATTAAGTGAGAATATATATAATCAAAAACAACAACAAAAAGAAAATATATAATCAAACCTTGGCAGGCGTCCAGGCTGTGCTCCAGGTACAACACTGGGTGCTGGGAATAGAGTGGTGAGATAAAAGCAAGCCACTGTCCTCACTTAGATTCCAGTTACAAGGGAAGACAGGCATTAAACAAAGAACTACCTAATTACATGTGCGATGAGTGCTGTAAAGAAGAAGCCTAGGGTATCATAAAAGGAGACCTGACCTAAATTAGGGTGTCAGGGAATGTGACCTTGAGGTAGTAGTGCCAAAGGCGGGGAGTGTGGATTAGGGAAGATAATCTCAGGTTTCAATAAAATCATTCTAGGCTCAATAAATGGAAACCATTATTATTATTTATCCAACAAACATTTATTGAGTATCTAGCATGTGTACTGCACTGCTATGTATAGTGAGGGTACAATAAATCTGCGAACTTCAGCAAATAACTTAATTTCTTTGAGCTTCAGTGTGTTCATCTGTAAAATGGGGATATTAATAGCACCTACCACTTTAGTTCTTTCTTTGAGGATTCAATGAGATAATGTATGTAAAGTGATTAACATACTGCTTGACATAGGGAGAAAATAATATGTTAGTGATATTATTATTCCATTAGTCAAGACCAGCTACATAATTTACAGGGCCCAGCAGAAATGAAAATGAAAGGCCCCACGTTAAGAAATTTTTAAGAATTTCAATACAGCAACAGCACAGTGTTGTGCTATTTGATGAATTTGGTGAAATTCACTATATGGTGAATGCACTCATGAAGCTAGCCATGTCACTAATTATGTCATATGTACGTATATGTATTTATACAGCTTATCTATCCAAAAAGGTTGAGATTCTCTTGGGGGCAACCTCTAGAACTCAATCTGCTGAATTCACTTTACAAAGATAAAATATATACCTATTCAATATATTAATAGATGATTGGTGTTTAAAAATTTTATTATGAACACATGTATACACCCCATTAGAGTCTACAACTGACGGTTTATTATAGTTATGTTATTAGGTATCTATCCATTCTTCAAACCATCTTTAATCTATCTTATTTTTGGTTCATTTTAAAGTAAATTCCAGATATCAATATCATAACTGAAATCCAATTTATTTATTTATTTTCTTTTGTTGTAAAATTGATATATGGAGGAATGCACAAACCTCTTTTTTCCCCTCAATGTTAGTAGGAATGCACAAATCTCAAATCTTTTCTTCCCTCAATGTTAGTAGGAATGCACATACCTTAAGAGTGAATTTACTGGGGCACCTGGGTGGCTCAGTGGGTTAAAGCCTCTGCCTTCGGCTCAGGTCATGATCCCAGGATCCTGGGATCGAGCCCCGCATCGGGCTCTCTGCTCAGCAGGGAGCCTGCTTCCTCCTCTCTCTCTCTGACTGCCTCTCTGCCTACTTGTAATCTCTGTCAAATAAATGAATAAAATCTTAAAAAAAAAAAAAAGAGTGAATTTACTGAGTTTTGACAAATGCATATTATCTCTGTAGCCCCAAACTCCAAAACATACCATCACCCTAACATGTCCCTTCATACCCCCTCCCGAGTAATCTCTATCCCAACCTCTCCCAGAGAAAACTATTACTCTGATTTTTTCCTGATGCTTAAGATTTTAAAACTTAAAGCTACATTTATTTTTTTTGAATATTTTATTTATTTATTTGACAGAGAAAGACACAGTGAGAGAGGGAACACAAGCAGGGAGAGTGGGAGAGGGAGAAGCAGGCTTCCTGCTGAGCAGAGAGCCCGATGCGGAGCTCCACTCCAGGACCCTGGGATCATGACCTGAGCTGAAGGCTTAAAGACTGAGCCACCCAGGTGCCCCTTAAAGCTTTTAATAACTATTTAATTTCAGTATCTTCTCAATTGGGCACATAGAAAATACTGCAGACTGTAAAATAGGAAAGATAAGTCTAGGATACTTGGGCGTACTCAACAAATACTTATTGAATCAAAGAGTAAAACGATACTGTTACACTGAAAATAAATTAAAAAAATTTTAAAAAAGAATAAAACTAGAGAAATCATTTGAATGCTTTTTGTTTTTTAATAGTTTCAGTTTTTGGTAAAAGTGTTAAAACGTGTGCTCCAGAAGAAAATGTAAATAATATGAAAAAAATACAGAGAGAAATTTTTAAAAATCACTCATCATAGAGGGATAAACATTTTTAATTTTGATAGAATTTTGATTTTTGATAGAATTTTCGATAGAATTTCTCCCAGGTATACATTTATATATAGTGAAATGGTCTATTATGAGATTTGATCAAAAATGGGATTATATACATGTACAGTCTCTCAATTAACAATATGCTATAGATATCTTCCCTCATCAAGAAATATACAGTGGAGGGGCACCTGGGAACCTCAGTTGGTTAAGCTTCTGCTTTTGGCTCAGATCATGATCACAGGGACTTGGGATACAGGCTCCCTGCTCAGCAGAGCCTGCTTCTCCCTCTCCCTCTCCTGCTGCTCCCCCTGCTTGTTCTCTATCTCTCTCTCTCTCTGTCAAATAAATAAATAAAATCTTTAAAAAGAGGAATATACAGTGGATCATCATTTTTTTAAAAATTTTTTATTTTTTATAAACATATATTTTTATCCCCAGGGGTACAGGTCTGTGAATTGCCAGGTTTACACACTTCACAGCACTCACCATAGCACATACCCTCCCCAATGTCCATAACCCCAACCCCCTTCTCCCAACCCCCCTCCCCACAGCAACCCTCAGTTTGTTTTGTGAGATTGAGTCACTTATGGTTTGTCTCCCTCCCAATCCCATCTTGTTTCATTTATTCTTCTCCAACCGCCTTAACCCCCCATGTTGCATCTCCACTTCCTCATATCAGGGA
>NC_081558.1:26152587-26200445 GCF_022355385.1 Mustela nigripes
CCTCCCCCAAGCAACCCTCAGTTTGTTTTGTGAGATTGAGTCACTTATGGTTTGTCTCCCTCCCAATCCCATCTTGTTTCATTTATTCTTCTCCAACCGCCTTAACCCCCCATGTTGCATCTCCACTTCCTCATATCAGGGAGATCATATGATAGCTGTCTTTCTCCAACTGACTTATTTCGCTAGGCATGATACCCTCTAGTTCCATCCACATCATCGAAAATGGCAAGATTTCATTTATTTTGATGGCTGCATGGTATTCCATTGTGTATATATACCACATCTTCTTTATCCATTCATCTGTTGATGGACATCTAGGTTCTTTCCATAGTTTGGCTATTGTAGACATTGCTGCTATAAACATTCAGGTGAATGTGCCCCTTCGTAGAACTATGTTTGTATCTTTAGGGTAAATACCCAGTAGTGCAATTGCTGGGTCAGGAACATGGCAGGGATGTCCATTATCACCACTGCTATTGAACATAGTACTAGAAGTCCTAGCCTCAGCAATCAGACAACAAAAGGAAATTAAAGGCATCCAAATCGGCAAAGAAGAAGTCAAACTATCACTCTTTGCAGATGATATGATACTATATGTGGAAAACC
Organism: Mustela nigripes; assembly: GCF_022355385.1. NCBI lineage: Eukaryota > Metazoa > Chordata > Mammalia > Carnivora > Mustelidae > Mustela > Mustela nigripes. The sequence goes on from NC_081558.1 coordinate 26,153,194, forward strand.
CAAAAGACTCCACTCCAAAACACTAGAACTTGTACAGGAATTCAGTAAAGTGTCAGGATATAAAATCAATGCACAGAAATCAGTTGCATTTCTCTACACCAACAAGACAGAAGAAAGAGAAATTAAGGAGTCAATCCCATTTACAATTGCACCCAAAACTATAAGATACCTAGGAACAAACCTAACCAAAGAGGCTACGAATCTATACTCAGAAAACTATAAAGTACTCATGAATGAAATTGAGGAAGACACAAAGAAATGGAAAAAAGTTCCATGCTCCTGGATTGGAAGAACAAACACTGTGAAAATGTCTATGCTACCTAAAGCAATCTACGCATTTAATGCAATTCCTATCAAAATACCATCCATTCTTTTCAAAGAAATGGAACAAATAATCCTAAAGTTTATATGGAACCAGAAAAGACCTTGAATAGCCAAAGGAATATTGAAAAAGAAAGCCAAAGTTGATGGCATCACAATTCTGAACTTCAAGCTCTATTACAAAGCTGTCATCATCAAGACAGCATGGTACTGGCACAAAAACAGACACATACATCAATGGAACAGAGTAGAGAGCCCAGAAATAGACCCTCAACTCTATGGTCAACTAATCTTCGACAAAGCAGGAAAGAATGTCCAATGGCAAAAAGACAGCCTCTTCAATAAATGGTGTTGGGAAAATTGGACAGCCACATGCAGAAAAATGAAATTGGACCATTTCCTTACACCACACACGAAAATAGACTCAAAATGGATAAAGGACCTCAATGTGAGAGGAATCCATCAAAATCCTTGAGGAGAACACAGGCAGCAACCTCTTCGACCTCAGCTGCAGCAGCTTCTTCCTAGGAACATCGCCAAAGGCAAGGGAAGCAAGGGCAAAAATGAACTATTGGGATTTTATCAAGATCAAAAGTTTTTGCACAGCAAAGGAAACAGTTAACAAAACCAAAAGATAACTGACAGAATGGGAGAAGATATTTGCAACAACATATCAGATAAAGGGCTAGTGTCCAAAATCTATAAAGAACTTAGCAAACTCAACACCCAAAGAACAAATAATCCAATCAAGAAATGGGCAGAAGACATGAACAGACATTTCTGCAAAGAAGACATCCAGATAGCCAACAGACACATGAAAAAGTGCTCCACATCACTCGGCATCAGGGAAATACAAATCAAAACCACAATGAGATATCACCTCACACCAGTCAGAATGGCTAAAATGAACAAGTCAGGAAATGACAGATGCTGGTGAGGATGTGGAGAAAGGGGAAACCCTCCTACACTGTTGGTGGGAATGCAAGCTGGTGCAACCACACTGGAAAACAGCATGGAGGTTCCTCAGAATGTTGAAAATGGATCATCATTTTTAATGGGCTGTCTAGATGGACATACCATTCTTTCATTAACCATTTATCTACCCATGAAAATTTAAGATTGTTTCTAGATTTTCAGTACTATTAGCAACACAGCAATAAACATTCTTGCGCATACATCTTTTTCTGAACTGTGTAATTATTTCCTTAGGATAAAATGCTAAGGATGGGATTACTGGGGTTACAACTCGAACATGTTTTACATGCTGGCTTATAACACCAAAATGCCCTCCAGAAAGGTGGCAGAAATTTATATCCACAGACAGGCTAATCTTTAAATTCTTAAGAATGCAAAATGAATATTTTTATCTTTTTTCCTTTAGGATAGAAAAGAAAAAAACACATGAAGGGCTAATACACCTAGATTAAACCAGCAAGTAAAAATGTACATAGAAGTGCCCCTAAAAGCCTGCAAATCAATACAATTGAAGATTATTGAGGCACCTGGCTAACTCAGTCAGGGGAACATGTGGCTATTGATCTCGGGTTGTGGGTTCAAGCCCCACAATGGGTGTAGAGATTACTATAAAAAATAAATAAATAAACTTTAAAAAATAAAAAAAGATTTTTAAGTGACTACTACATGCAAAGACAAGGGCTAACTTTTGTGGGAGCAAAAAGATGAGAAGGCATGAACTCAGTATTCAGAATGTTCACACCCTAATAGCACAAATTCCTTGGCCATTTAACTTCACTTAGGCCTATATGATAAGAATGGGCCCTAAATATTTACTCTTAAAGGGGCAATGATGCCTACATTAAATTTGGTACAAAACTCAAAAGATGTTAAGTGAAAAGCAAGTCTCTCTCCCATTCTTATTCCCCAGTTCTATACCTTCGCCCATTGCTCTTTTCTTTGGAGGTTACCGTTGTTACTAATTTCCTCCTGTATATCTTCCCAGAAAATGCTCTGCATTTATATACAGGAATATGCTGAGAAGGCAAGAACATTAATTGTCCACTCATCGCTTACTCATTCAAGTAAGATTTTTAATATGATAATATTATACTCACACATGATTTTACATGTTGCTTTTAAAATTATACCTTGGGGATTGTCCATATTCATGCATACAGAATTGCTTCATTTATTTTTAACCCGAAGATTGTTCCATAGTCATTTTAGGCAGATGCTTCATTCTTCTTTACCATCAACACAATTTTTCATTGCATGAATATATTTAACCCGTACTCTAATTAATGGACCACTAGGTCGCTCTCAACATTTTGCTAATATAATCCCTCAGTGAATATCCCCTCTAGATACTGAAATCATTTTGGAATAAGAAACGACTGTGTGGGGGGTGCCTGGCTGGCTCAGTCAGTAGAGCATGAGACTCTTGATCTCAAGGTCATAAGTGGAAGCCCCATGTTGGGCATGGAGATCACTCAAAATAAAATTTAAAAAATTAAAAAAAAAATGACGGTGTGAAGGTAGTAATATTTGGCTTCAAATAAAATTGATAAATGCTTAGTAGAGACATTTGTTGGATTATAATGAGCATTAAAAGAACAAAGCATTGGGGCGCCTGGGTGGCTCAGTGGGTTAAGCCGCTGCCTTCGACTCAGGTCATGATCTCAGGGTCCTGGGATCAAGTCCCGCATCGGGCTCTCTGCTCAGTGGGGAGCCTGCTTCCTCCTCTCTCTCTGCCTGCCTCTCTGTCTACTTGTGATTTCTGTCTGTCAAATAAATAAATAAAATCTTAAAAAAAAAAAAGAACAAAGCATTAAAGATATGCTGTGTCTGAAATATGTTCCCCCAAACAACTGTTGAAACAACAGAAAAGCATAAAAACTGACAGGAAATCCCTACCCACTTAGTGAGACTCCTCAGGAGGAGTAAATAGATAGATTTTACCCAGTGTCTTCCAGGCCCACAGTGGAGCTTTGTCCCACTAACAGTGGGAACTCCCTGTGGAATTCATGCCTTGGCACTAACAACTTCCCCTAGAGAGTTTGGATCTAGCAGTATGGACATACAAATATTCATTTGTCATACAAATAATTCATCAAAAGTCCTTTGGATATGCAAGTGGAGGAGCAGATTTCCTTTTGCCCTCCCTATTGACTTTAACTTCACTTTGAAATAATTACAGTTAGAGAAAAGTTTTAAGACTAGCACAAAGAACTCCCATTTTATTCAAATTCATTACTTTAAAAAAAGATTTTATGTATTTATTTGAGAGAGAGTGTGTGTGTGCCTGTGAGAGAGAGTGTAAACAGTGGAGACACAGAGGGAGAGGGAGAAGCAGACTCCCCATGAGCAGGGAGCCAGATGCAGGGATCGATCCCAGGACCCTGGCTAGGATCACAAACTGAGCTGAAGGCAGATGCTTAACCAAGTGAGCCACCTAGGCACCCTTCAAATCCATTACTTTTAAAAACTTTGGTCATATTCTTCTCTCTCTGTCTCTGTCTCTCTCTCTATATATATATGTGGGTTTTTTCCTGAATTATCTAAGAGTAGTTTGCATAACCTGGCAATTCACAGACCTGTACCCCTCCCTGGGGCTAATAATACAATATATGTTAATAATAATAATAAAAAAAGAGTAGGTTGCATACATACTGCTCCTTTACCCCTTAATACTCCAGTGTGTGTTTTCTGAAAACAAGGGTATCCCACTGATTTTCTGGAGAGAAGGATTAACCTGGCTACTCCCATCTATGAGCTATAAGGAACCTAAAGGGGTCTACTTTATTTTACATGGGAAAACCCAAAATTGGCAAATGAGTCAGCCAAGGTCACATTGCCAGTATCTGGGATGACACCATCTCTTCTGGCTCTTTCCACTCTACAAGCCATTAGGAATCATCTGGTCCAAACTGTTCAATAAATTTTATAAATGAAAAATAAACTGAAAAAATGAAAACTATGGCTCAGAGATGGTTTATGATTTGTCTAAGGTCACATAGGAGGTTATTGGCCTGGATTCCATAGGCAGCTAAACCTCTTTGCTAAGGGGCTCAAAGAGAAGACTAATTTTCCTGAATGCACACTCAGTGAGTAAACTGGTAAGTCGACATCAAGAACTTTTGCCTGCCCAGCAATCCCTCCTCTTCTCCTGACAACAGCTTTGGAAAACCATTCCTCTTTCATTGGATACAGAGTTAGTTGGATGGTCCTTCAAAGTCCCCCTCCCTTTTGGCCATGAGATGGGGTCGTAACCCAACCTGGATCAGGGGTCTCTGTGGCATTTGAATCTCAAGGAGAGGAACTCAAGGAATGAAAGAGGGCAAGTTGATTTCTCCTAAAGTTGGTGTTGAAGAGGCCTCCTAAGGATAGGCTGCCTTATTGGCTCTTGTTGCTGATTAACTTTGCTTCCCATCCTTCCTGAGATTTGCTTCTTTAGCATTTCGTTCCATTCTCTGAGCTTCTCCCACGTCTTTCCAATAATTTCTACAGGCTTAGGTTGGCCAGGGTTAGTTTCTGTTGCCTGCCTAACCAGTAACAGCTGACTAGGAAAGGAAAAAAAAAAAGTGTTTCTACTTGCCCAAACAGAACAGTGACGTAGGTTGTATATTAAAAAAAAAAAAAAAAAAAAAAAAAAGTGGTGCCCGGGTACACCCTTCCTTCCTTAAAGCCTAGCATGGAAGTACTTTCCAGGCTCATCCCACTGCTGTTCAGTCTCACTAATGACGCTCCACTTTCACCCCCGCGGAAGTGACTGTTCCTGGAAAAACAGAGCAACCTTTCTGTTAGCTGTGGCTCTTAGAAATGTCTCTAGCAAGGGGACCCCACTTAGCAGTTATTTTAACTCCACTGCCCCCAGACTGCTCCACCTGGGTGTTCAGCGTGGTGAAATACAATCTGACTTGAGCACAGTAGCCCAGGGCAGGCTCCCTGCCTGATGGACTCTAGGGCCTGCTGCCAGCCGGAAGTGAAGACACCACTGTTTGTCTTGCCTGACAGTCTGTTCCTGACCTCCTCAGAGGACTTTTGGAAGGAACTCACACGTATACAAGAACACATCGATGTCTCCAGAAAGACACTCAGACAGTGCAGTCTGAATCTGTATCCAGGAAAGAAATCTCCATAAAAGCGTAATCATTGGCAAAGAGGTTCCCAAGTTCATGCTGAAACACGGCTTTTTTTTTTTTCTTTAAAAAAAAAAAAGTTATCGGGGCGCCTGGGTGGCTCAGTGGTTAAGCCGCTGCCTTCGGCTCAGGTCATGATCTCAGGGTCCTGGGATCGAGTCCCGCATCGGGCTCTCTGCTCGGCAGGGAGCCTGCTTCCTCCTCTCTCTCTCTGCCTGCCTCTCTACCTACTTGTGATTTCTCTCTGTCAAATAAATAAATAAAAAAATCTTAAAAAAAAAAAAAGTTATTTTAATGTTATATATAATTTAACATTATGCAGAGCAGTTTAGCTTCACATTAGCTACTCAAGAACCAGATCTTTCCAAGCCAAAGATCCAATCATTTCACAAATATCTTTGTTTCTTTTGTGCCAGCCACTGCGCTAGATGCTGAAAAAAAACAGAAAGCAAAATCTGACAGGCTCCTTACTCTTAAAATGCTTACAGTCCAGAGGGAAAGCAAACACTCGTGAAGATGTTAGGCTCGTATCCCCTTACAAATTGTTACAAGTGCTATGGAAGGCAAGTACAAAGATCCGTGAAAGAGATTAAGAGTAAACTATTTTCCTCAAAACAAGTCAGTTTCCATAATTCCAAGTGAAAAGGAATTTTTTAAGTAAACTCTATAACAACATGTTCACAAGCCTGAGATCAAGAGTTCCATGCTCTACCAATTGAGCCAGCCAGGTACCCCTCCCCTCCAAATGAACTTCTTAGGACTATAGAGAAATCTCTCCGCCTTTTACATTAATCTGTAAATGTACCAGTCCAGCCCTGATGAGAAACACCATAGGAGATCTAGTTGTCCTCTCAGAGCAAAACCAAGGGGTCCTGTCTTTATTTTTTCCATTGCATTAATCATTATCATTTCCAAAGCCAAATGGAAGAGGAAAATCACTCAGACAAAAATTTCCTAAATAATAAAAGATTATTATTTCAAAGGCAAATACAAATGGGGAAGTATATTCATTTTCTATTGATGCTATAATGAATTACCATACATTCAGTCGCTTAAAACAACACAAAGTTATTATCTTAAAATTCTGTAGGTCAGAATTCCAACTGGGTCTCCCTAGGCTAAAATTGCAGTGTTGGCAGAACTGAGTTCCCTTCTGGAAGCTCTAGGAAAGTGAGTATCAGTTTCCTAGCCTTTTCCCAGCTTCTTGAGGCTTCCTTCATTCCTTACTTCATGGCCCCCCTTCCTCTATCTTCAAAGTCAGCAAGAGGGTGAGTCCTCACATCACATCTCTCTGACCTACTCTTTGCCTCCCTCTTCTAATTCTAAGGACTCACGTGATTAAAAGTAGATCCACCCAGATAATCCAGAATAATCTCCCAGCTCAAGTTTTGTACCCTTAAACATACCTGCAAAGTGTCCTATGCCATGTCCTGAACATAATAAATTCTGGGGATTAGGGCATGGATATCTTTGAAGGACCATTATACTGCCTACCACAAAAAGCATGAAAAATGTTCTTGTGAAGGGTGAAAAAAAGGAGTGGTGCTTCATTCTATGTGGACAAAGCAATGGCTACAAGATGATGCCATTTTTTCTGGGTAGCACCAAACTGTTTATAGGGGTTATCTCTGGGCTCTGGAATTATGGGTGGCTTTTCTTTATGCTTATGTTTTCTACATTAAAAATAAGATAATTAAAAAACCCCAATTCATATATTGTGATTATTTAGGATAATGTCTGTATTGTTAGGAAATGCATGCTGAGATCAGTATGCATTTTGGAGTAAAGTGTATTGGTGTTTGCAACTTCTTGTCAAAAAGTTGAGAAAAACAGATAAATAAGGCATATTTGACTAAATGGTAACAACTTTGAATCAAGGAGGGGTATATATGTGTGTTCATTGTAATTTTATTTCAATTTTCCTGTACATTTGAAACTTTCTGTAATAAAAAGTTATAATAAAGTACAACATTTTAATGGGCAGAGATTCTATATTGATTCTGTATTATTCTCATTATCATTTCCAAGAATAAATTCAGAATCTAATCTAGAGTGAGAGGATAAATTATAAAATCAAGGCAAGCTTCCCTCTGCAACCATCTTCACCACTGATACCAAGTTATACAGTTAGATTTCAGGAAATGGGGAGATGGACCTGTCTGGTTTCACTTAAAAAGGTCTCACTCATTTCTATAGGGATGCTTCTTCACTAATTTCTCTTATAGCATTTCATGTGTTGTGCTAGTCAGCATGCTAGCCTTGTAGAGAGGAGACTGGGGGCAGGACCAGCTCCATAATTTGAAGGACCTAGTGAAAGAGGAAAACGAGGGTCCCCTTTGTTTAAAAAAAAAAAAAAAGGTATTAAGAACTTCAAGACAGCGGAGTCCTTCTAAGTGCAGTCCCTGTGTAAGGTCACACACCCATGAAATTAGCCCTGCACAAAGCTCAGCCGACTCCACAAGCTGTGGGCATGCTTGGTGGGAATCGGAGTGGAGGAGGAGTCTAGCACTCTAGACTCCTCTTACTGCCTGGGTCTCTTCACTCCATTTCAAACAGTCTTCTCAGGGCTGCTTATGACCAAAGGTCTCTGAAGAATCTATCAATCCCCCAAATTACAACAATTTGGTAAGATACTGTTGATCATTATCTGTTGTACAGTAGTAGGAACAATGCATTTGTCTGAAATAAAAGCTCTAATGAAACTTATTAAAAGGAAACACAAACAATTATATTAAAAAACGATGATTCAGAAGTCATATTTTTTTTTAAGATTTTATTTACTTATTTGACAGACAGAGATCACAAGTAGGCAGAGAGAGAGAGAGGAGGAAGCAGGCTCCCTGCTAAGCAGAGAGCCCGATGCGGGGCTCGATCCCAGGACTCTGGGATCATGACCTGAGCTGAAGGCAGAGGCTTTCACCCACTGAGCCACCCAGGCACCCCGATTCTTAAAATATTTTTTTAAAAAATCACCAGATGAACAAAAACACCACTATAAACAATCTTGGTTTTTTTTTTTTTTTAAGATTTTATTTATTTATTTGACAGAGAGATCAGGAGTAGGCAGAGAGAGAGAGGAGGAAGCAGGCTCCCTGCCGAGCAGAGAGCCTAACGACGTGGGGCTTGATCCCAGGACCCTGAGATCATGACCTGAGCTATAGGCAGAGGCTTTAACCCACTGAGCCACCCAGGCGCCCCTATAAACAATCTTTGATATTTTAATTGGTAACTAAGCTATTTAAAAACAAACCCAAATATACCAATAAAAAGTCAAAAAAAATAACTTATGTGGCTTTCTGACCCATCCCTTTTGTTCTTAAGGATTTGTTGCATTCCAAATAACATTCTCTCTCTCTCTTTTTTTTTTTTTTTTAAAGATTTTATTTATTTATTTGACAGAGAACACAAGTAGGCAGAGAGGCAGGCAGAGAGAGAGAGAGAGAGAGAAGCAGGCTCTGCATTGAGCAGAGAGCCCGATGCGGGGCTCGATCCCAGGACCCTGGGATCATGACCCCGGCTGAAGGCAGAGGCTTTAACCCGCTTAGCCACCCAGGCGCCCCCCCCCCACTTTTTTAAAAGATTTATTTATTTAGGGGTGCCTGGGTGGCTCAGTTGTTAGGCATCTGCCTTTGGCTTGGGTCCTGATCCCAGAGTCCTGGGATTGAGCCCCGCATTGGGCTCCCCGCTCTGCGGGAAGCCTGCTTCTCTCCCTCTCCCATTCCCCCTGCTCATGTTCCCTCTCTCACTGTGTCTCTGTCAAAAAATAAAATCTTAAAAAAAAAAAAAGGTTTATTTATTTATGTTAGAGGGAGAGGGGGAGAAGGAGAGGGAGAGAGAGTCTTAAGCAGATTCTATACTGACCCTAGAGCCCACTGAGGGGCTGGATCTCACCACCCTGAGATCATGACCTGAGCCAAAACCAAGAGTCAGTCACTTTAACCAACTGTACCATCGAGGCACACCACCTTCCCTGCAGTAACATCTTAAATTGATAATAAAAAGCAAGAGAACACTTCGAGTAATCAAAAGGGGACTTACACAGACTGACAAAATCAACAATTGTTTTCCTTCCTTCCCCCACCCCTTCCCATACTGACTTTTTACTATTGATTTAAAGTGTTTATTACCTTTAGGAATAAGGCTCCTAATATTGATATTCCCATTTCCTTTTTTTCTTTTCTTAAGATTTTATTTCTTTTGGGTGACCTGGGTGTCTCAGTGGGTTAAGCCTCTGCCTTCGGTCGTGATCTCAGGGTCCTGGGATCAGCCATGTATCGGACTCCTTGCTCAGCTGGGAGCCTGCTCCCCCCCCCCCCACTTGTGGTCTTTCTTTCTGTTTCAAATAAATAAATAACATTTAAAAAATTTTTTAAAAAAAAGATTTTCTTTTTTAAAAATTATATTTATTTGTCAGAGAGCCAGAGAGAAAGACTGATCAAGCGGGGAGGGGGGGGCAGGGGGAGTGGCAGACAGAGGGTGAAGCAGGCTTCCCGCTGAGCAAGGACCAAGGAGCCAGATGCAGGATCTGACCCCAGAACCCTATGATCATGACCTGAGTGAAGCCAGATTCTTAACTGACTGAGCCACCAGGAGTCCCTAAGATTTTATTTCTTCTAGAGAGAAACACATAGCAAGAATGGGGAGGTGGGGGTTCAGAAGGAGAGGAAGGGAGAGAGAGAATCTTAAGCAGGCTCCACGCCCACTACCGATGCGGGGCTCCATCTCACTCCTATTATATGGTACTCTTAAAAGGGCATGCAGGGGCTCCTGGGTGGTTCCATGAGTTAAATGTCTAACTCCATTTCGGGTCAGGTTATGATCTCAGGTTAATGAGATTGAGCCCCACCTCAGGCTCCGCGCTGGGTTTGAAGCCTGCTTGGGATCGTCCCTCTCCCTGTGCCCTTCCACCCCAACTTGGGCGCTTACTTTCTCTCTCTCTCTAAAAAAGGAGGGGAGCATGTGTTCTGTGGCTTAGAAAAATATCTGGAAAGATATAGTTAACAAACTGTTAACAGTATTTGGCTCTAGACTGAGGATATGTGATGAAGCTAGAGAGGACTTTTATTTTCCTTACTTTGCTTATTTGAATATATGCAATTAATATGTATTTTATCAATCCAAAAAGTCAGTAAGGATATTGTAAAAAGAAAAAAAAACCCCAGCATGTACTTTACACTTAGCATTTAGTCTTTTAATTCATTTATTTAATTAATTAATTCAGTAATTTAATCTTTTTGAGCCTCAGTTTCCCTATTTATAAAATGGGATTAATGGTACACAAAGATGTCCTGAGGAAAATGCCTTACCACATGGTAAATACACATTCAATAAAAGTCTTTTCTGAGCCCCAGTTTCCTTGCCTGCCAAATTAGGGAGCTGGATAAGTGGTCCATGAGCCTTTCGAGAGTTAATCTGATTCTCTCTATTTATGTTCACAGAAAAAGATTGCTAAATGACAAATAAAGGCTTTTATTTGTCATTAGGAAATTATTTTTCTTCTATTTCCTGAAGAACCAAGAAACAAAAAACAGATGAGCAGTACCTCTGGAATGTCTGGGCCACTCCACCCCGGACACCTGGGAAATGACAGGGTATTTCCATTCATTAGCATCTCCCTAATGAGGGAGCCTTCCTTATTAAAAAGAGGATGAAATTTTAGTTTTAATAACCCATTGTGTACCATAAAAAATATTATATACTCTCAATTTTAATTTTTGACTACTCCAAGGCTCCTCTTTAATTAGTTTGTCTACTGATATTTGCAATCTAGATACTCTGTTTAAGCAGTTATGCAAATTTTCTTTTTTTTAGTTATGCAAATTTTCCATAATTCATTATATCATGTGTCATTGGTTAAAGTCTAATTAGATCATTAGCACTTGGGGGGTTGTATATTAAGTGAGTTTACAGAGTTGTCTCCTACACGTCTGAAATGCTAATAATGGCCTATCTCTCATGGTACTGGGGTAATGATTTTACAATTTTGTCTTTGCTTTTCTAAGATGGAAAACTATCATGGATCATGGATCATAGCAGTGGTAATAGTTATCAGTCTATTAAAAAGGTAAAAATTTTAAAAAGAGAGAAAGCTACAACATTGGAAAATACTACTATTCCAAATTTCTCAAAACATGACATATATATTTTATGTAGGCTCCATACCCAACATGGGGCTTGAACTCAAAACCCTGAGATCAAGAGTAGCATGCTCTACTGACTGAGCCAGTCAGGCACCCCAAAACATGACCTATTTTTTATTTAATTAAAATCTTGTATGGATACAGAATCCAAGAGAGGAACACCCACATGGCTTAGAATTCAAAATATCTCATGTATGAGATTTCTTAATTTAAGACTTTTCTGTGCCTGCTGAATACCAGTGGGTGAAGAATGTCTTCAATGTCATTTGGCATTTCTTGCACCCTGCATATCTTGGTAGGATTCTTTACCCTTCCAGGTTACAGCATCCCAGCTTTTCTAACAGAAAAAACAAAACAAAACAAAAACCCTCTTCTGTTTGTTTAATATTAAAGAGATACTGTAGTAGAACTTAAGGAGATACTTTTTATTTCTACATTTATGAACAAGTTTCTCCATATATGAATTAGGATAATACAACTTGCTCCTTACTGTATGGAAAGGCTAGTAGGAAGAATAAAAAAAGTAACATTGTATAAATATCTACTATTTTCAAGACATCATGGAATGAAGACAATGACTTTGTCTTGCATTATCTTACTTGATCCTAACAAAACTCTATGAGGTTTTTTTTTTTCTTTCGTTTTAAGATTTTATTTAATTATTTGAGAGAGAGAAAGCACAAGCAGGGGGAGCCGCAAAGGCAGAGGGAGAGGCAGGTTCCCTGCCGAGCAAGGAGCAAAACGTGGGACTCAGTCCAAAGACCCTGGGATCATGACCTGAGCTGAAGGCAGACACATAACTAACCGAGCCACCCAGGCGTCCCAAAACTCTGTGAGTTATTATCTGCTTTTTTTCAAATAAGAAAACAGTTAGAGGAGCTAAATAATTTATGGTTTACAGTGCTGGTAAATGATGATGCAAGGTCTGATTCAGAAACCTTGATTTTCATTACTCTAACTTAGGAGAAAGATGAAAATGTTCTGAAGTCCTTTGTTTTGGCCTCCAGTCCTTCAGCAATTGAAACCCACTTCTGTGAGCCTCTCCTTGACCAACTCCCGCCCCTAAGCTTCAGTAATATAGGCCTACCTGTAATTCCCATAAAGTCCTGTCCTCTCAAGTTTCTGGGTCTTTGTTTATGATGTTTTCTTGGCCTAAAATTTCATTATCTCACTACTACCAGAGTAGCTGCCCTACTCCTACTCATTTTTCAAGTCTCAGTTTAATCTGCTGCATGCTGTTATATGGTCAATTAATCTTCAACAAAGGAGGCAAGAATATGCAATAGGGAAAAGACAGTCTCTTCAAAAAATGCTGTTGGAAAACTGGACAGCCAGTTTCCATACCAAAAGAATGAAATTGGACCACTCTCTTACAGCATTAAAAAACAAAAACAAAAACAAAAAACCTCAAAAATGGATAAAGGACCTAAATGTGAGACCTGAACTCATAAAAATCCTAAAAGAAAGAACAGGCATTAATTTCCCCAACATCAGCCATAGCAACATTACTCTAGATATGTCTCCTGAGGCAAGGGAGACAAAAGCAAACATAAACTATTGGGGCCACATCAGAATAAAAAGCTTCTGTACAGCAAAGGAAACAATCAACAAAACTAAAAGACAACCTACTGAATGAGAGAAAATATTTGCAAATGACATATCTGATAAAAGATTAGTATTTAAAATATATAAAGGACTTATACAACTCAACACCACAAACACAAATAATCCAATTTAAAAAACGGGCAGAAGACAGGAACAGACATTTTTACAAAAAAGATATACAGATGGCCAATGGACATGAAAAGATGCTCAGTATCACTCATCATCAGGGAAATGCAAATTGAAACCACAATGAAATATCACCTCATACTTGTCAGAATGGCTAAAATAAAAAATACTAGAAACAAGTGTTGGCCAGGATGAGGAGAGAAAGGAATCCTTGTACACTACTGATAGGAATACAAACTGGTGCAGCCATTGTGGAAAACAGAATGGGTATTCTTCAAAAAGTTAAAATAGAATTACCCTATAATCCAGTAATCCTACTACTGGGATATACCAATAGCATTTACCAAAAGAATATGAAAACACTAATTCAAAGGGATATATGCACCCCTATGTTTATTGCAGAATTATTTACAATAGCCAAATTATGAAAGCAGCCAAAGTATCCACTGACTGATGAATGGATAAAGAAGACGTACACACACACACACACACTGGAATATTATTCAGCCATAAAAAGAATGAAATCTTGCCATTTGCAATAACATGGATGAATCTAGAGAGTATAATGCGGAGCAAAATGTCAGAGAAAGACAAATATCATATATTTCACACACATGTGGAATTTAATAAAACAAATAAAGTAAAAAAAAAAAAAGAGACAAACTAAAAAACAGACTCTTAACTATAAAGAACCAAAGGGGGAGGGGTGCAAGGGGATTAGGAATACACTTATCTCAATGAGCACTGAATAACATATAGAATTATTGAATCACTATATTGTACACCTAAAACTAATATAACAATCTATGTTAACTATACTGGAATTAAAATTTAAAAAATAAACTACTCTGCCTTGCTCCTGTTACTCTTGTTATACTCGTAAGGGCAAGTATCTTACTGTGTCATCAACTAAATTGTGAGCAGCTTGAGGGAGTCGGGGTTTTTTCATTGTTGCAGGGCTTTTCAAAGGAGCTGTTTCCCAGTTGGCATTCAATTAAATATTTATAGAATGAACAAATGAAAGTATGCACAAATAACTTATGAATTCATTCACAGAACTCATTAAGGATTTGTGGAGGGACCTGTGTTACTTTATTCCACATAAGCCTAAAAGTAAATGAAAACTTTTCATCTTCTTATATTAAAACTTTTCAACATATCTTTTTTTTTTTTTTCAGGAATAAAGTATCTGGAACACAGTAGTAGTTAAATACATATTTGCTGAGTTAGTGAAGAGTCCTAGGAAAGTACACAAATATACAAGGTCTTTATAATCTAACACATATTCTTCGGTCCACACTCACTCTGTGCCAGTTCTACTTTATCCTGTAGTAATGAGTAACAGTATGTAATTTTCATTCATGCATCAAATAATTTATTGTCACTATTATGTGCCAGGCACATTGGTCCACTGTTTGAAATAGTTTTGTTTTGTTCCTTTTTTGCTATTCTTTATTCCTGGAAATTTAAGAAGTCATTCAGCAAATACCTCATTTGTTGTGGTTTTCCTACTTTCATTCCTTCAGTTCAGTTAGTTACCTCCTGCAGAAGTACTGTCCCTGTCATCTTCAGTACTCAGTGCTTGCTTCCATCTTAGCCCTCTGTCTATGTTTGTTACCACATCCCACAATATCGAGGAATTCCTTTCAGAGGGCAGGGATGGAGGGTTTTTTGGTTTGTTTTTGTTTAACTATTGAATTGCCTCCCCCCCCCCAAGATTATTTATTTATTTATTTGACAGAGAGATCACAAGTAGGCAGAGAGGTGGGGGCGGGGGATGAGGGGGAAGCAGGCTCCCTGCTGAGCAGAGCGCCTGATGTGGGGCTGGATCCCAAGACCCTGAGACCATGACCTGAGCCCAAGGCTTAACCCACTGAGCCACCTAGGCACCTAGGGATGGAGGTTTTGTTCACGTATGTGTCCCCAGGGTCCAGCACAGAATTTAGGACAGGTAGGATAGGGTGAAAACCCTATATGTAAGTACTGGAATGAATTCCCACAATAAAAGTGAGTTATGTATTATCTCCAAGTTATAGATGAGAAAAGGAGACTTGAAAGGGTTTAGAAAATTAGAAAAGCCCAAGGTCACACAGTAGTAGAGCCTGTTCTGAAAGGAATTTGAAGAATGAAACCATCATTGGTTCTAAATGAATAAAACTCCTTCCCACTATGTTTCTTGAAAATTTCGTTTAGATTTTGTATTCTTTCCTTCTATAGACCAATGACTCCTGGGGACAATACGCCCATTTTTTAAATACTGAAAATTGTTTGCCCTCTCTCTGGAAGCAACTTGATTTTAAACTTTCTGAACTCACATTCTTTCCGGGGTAGAATCTGCACTGGAGTCCTGGGGAGGATGTGATAGGTCCCCTGGGAAGGGTCATTCGAAATGGAATGCAGGGACTGAGGGTTTTACCCTGGGCAGGATTCACGGAAGACTTTAGCATGGGGAGGATAGGTCTCAATTTTGATGCACAAATCCCAAGACTTGTGGGAATCTGGTAGGTCACACCTAAGGCGGCAGTTAGGGGACTGTGCTGCCCACAGCTAAGATGACTGCAAATGAACCTCTCCTTCGGATGGGTCTGTTCTCTTCGTTCATTGGTATTTTCAGTGAGAAGTAAAGTAAATAAAATTTAGTAAAAGTTGGTGTCTTCTTACCAAGACCGTAACGTAGGAAGTTGGCACGTTTTGTTTGGAAAACCTTCAACAGGTCAAATTTTCTCTTGCCCTTAACCAAAATGGTCGTAAAGGTTGTCCCACGGTTTGAAGCTTCAAGCCCTTAACTAACATGGCGTCTGGAGCTCCTTAAAAATTAGCTTGCCCTCTTTTTTGCCCTTGACCATCATGGCCTCCACGGCGTCGAACACGTGACGACCCCGGACTACGGCGCGGGAGAGGGGGTAGGAGGGCCCTTGAAGGGTGCGCGTTCCCGTGGCGGTGCACCGGGTAGGTTTCAGTCAGAGTCACTATGGCGGCCGGCGCTGGCAAGGTAAGCTGAGGCGGCGGCAGCAACGAGGGAGGCTGGACCGGTTGTGGCGTCCGGGTTCTAAATCCCCGCAGCTCGTCCGCGGAGAGGTCGGCCGAGGTCGTGGCCAGTCGCGGGGACTAGCGGGGGGCGGGTTGAAGGGGTGCGGGCTGAGGCGGGCGGGCACCGGCGCCTGACGGCCGTTTGTTTTGATGTTTTCCCCACCAGGTCGGAAAGTTTCCTGCCTTGTCGGGCACAGCCTGAGCGTGTCCCACCAGCCGCGAGTGGTGGAGGCTGCGGCGGACCCAGCCCGGGGCCTCCAGGCCTCTCCCCTAATCTCCGGGCCAGCCTCCCTCCCCCACCTCCTCGTCCGCTGGGAGCTGCGGCTGTCGTCCCTGAGATGCGACCCTCGCGGGGGCGACCCTGAAAGAAGGCGGCCGGTGTGCTGAGCAGCAGCCAGGAGCTGAGGCGTTCAGGGACCAACTTCCTGCGGGCCGAGACCCCTGAGCCTCCGCGGGGTTGCGCCTCGCTCTGTCCGCACCGGCCTGCCGAGCCGGATCTCCGCCCTGGGCGCGGGGACGCCCGCCAGGTGCCCGGGAGTCCCGCCTCGGCCGCTGCCCGCGCCTCTGCCTGTCCCCCTACTCCTCGCGCCAAGGACCCCAGCCACCGCCGTCTCGGCTCGTGCCAGGGACCCCGTGCCACCTCCCGGGCGGCCTCCGCGCAGCAAGAGCAATGCAGACTGTCCCGCTGGCGGTCTAGACCCCCACGACTCTGCCCTTCCACTCCCGAGGCCCTCAAGGACGGGCGGTGGGTGCCCAGAGGTGCTCGGCGACACCTTCCTTCGGCCCGAAAGGACCTTCCTGGCCGCACCGAACCGACCCTTCCTTCATGCTGCAGTGCTGCAACATTTCCGCCACCGAGGGGGGGAAAGCGGCTGCGATCCCAAACAAAACACAAGAATTGGTGTGTGACTCATCTGCTTGGATACCTCCAGCCCCCAAACTGTCTTCCAGGAGTTTTCTTAGCCGAAGCTGTCCGATGTTTGAGGCTTTTCTTCCCAGGGAAGAAGATGGACTGAAAGCTGCCAGTTGGGGACTTTTTGCGATCAGGGCGCTGCTGGGTTTTAAAGGAGGTGATGGGGATTGCGCTGGCTTGTCTTCCCACTCAAGTGAAGAGTTGTTGATGTTCACTGGTTATGCTTGGACAATGCGCAGTTTGTTTTAATTTAAAATTTTGGGGGGGATAGGGGCATAGGCTTGTGAAGGGCAGTCCGGATCCGGTGGAACTCCTCTTTGTCCTTTGGTAGGAGAGACACCCCCAGTCTGTCCTCGATGCCGTCAGCCTTGGCCATCTTCACTTGCCGCCCGAACTCGCACCCATTTCAGGAGCGCCATGTCTACCTGGACGAACCCATTAAAATCGGCCGCTCCGTGGCCCGCTGTCGACCAGCGCAGAATAATGCTACCTTTGATTGCAAAGTGCTGTCAAGGAATCATGCTCTCGTCTGGTTTGATCACAAGACGGGCAAGGTAATGTCACCACATTATCTAACAATCTTTACTTCTCATTTCCCTTTGCCCTTTTTGCATAATGTATGCAGGATCCCAGCTTTTGCACCCAGAGGAGACTTTGAGCAAGGCCATGGAACCAACTTTTTGGGTATTTGGTTTTACTGGAAGTTTAGTTGAGGTGGTTGAATGGAAAACAGAGAAGGTATTGTAATTAAATGCCTCGGGAGGGCGATGGCATCTTGATAATGTGGTCATTCCCAGTGAAATCCCAAACTCTCATTCATTTCAGAAAACTAGATAGTGAAACTTGGCTTTTTGCTTCAATCTTTTTAGAAAGGTGAATTTGCCGTTCAGTGTTTGAATAAGCAAGCGGCAGTTCCCAAAGCAATGCAGGGAATCTGTGGCCAGTATTACACTGGGGCTCAGGTGTCTCAGGGGTGAAATGGAGTTAGTACAGCTTTTAGCTGAGTTCAGATCATGGTCTTTCTAGTAAGGACGGTTGTTTGTGTAAATTAACATTTTTGAAATATTTGATAAGGAGTAATTTGCAATTTTCAAAGCCAGTTTCATTAATCATGAACAACTGTAGCTTTACATTTTGAGAGTTTTGTTTGCAAGTTGGGTGAACATACATGTATTGCTTTTGAAAATCATTTTTGGTGTTCATTGCAAGAACTTACTAAAAGTACTTAATGCATACTTGTAAAGGTGATATTTAAAAATCAGTGTTATGAAATTAATTTACTTTCTGAAGTTATATCCAGTTCTATCAAATATTGCATTACCTCTATAGATGTGATAGGATGAATTTAATGCTCTTTAAGTGTGATCCTTTTTGCATTTTTATGTTGGCACCCTAATTTACTATACTTGTGGGTGCTTATATTTTAAGAATACAAGAAAAAGTCAAATAAGACCCTTTCAATTTTTAATACTTAATCTGTGTGAAGAATATACTGAAGAACTCATTTTTGTGCTTTTGAGATACTGAATCGGTTCCGACTTAGATTAAGTTATGTAAGACTAATAGAAATACCTTGGGCTTCACCTCCTGACTTTTTGCTTCCTCTTCCCGAGTTAAATGATGAAATTTTTTTTAAAAGAAGAATTTAAGTTTCCAATGGTAGTATTTTGAAATGAAAGACACTTGAGCTTCAAAAAAAAAGAGAAAGCAATACTCTGTTGCTACAGAATTAAGGAATTATTATATAAATCATTTTTCAAAGAAAGGAGGAAGAGATTGTGCTTGCATAATACCTATGTCTTACTCTGTGTGTAGGATGTGAACTGAAAAAGATGTTAATTTTTCTGTATAACACCAGATGTTCATTTACCTATGGAACAGACCCTTTTTCTTTCTCTGTAGAAACTGAAGTTTGGGTGTCTGAAAGACTTCATAGATTACCCATAATCATTTAAAGTGAATATTCATGGAACTCATCTTTCCAGCTATCAAATTCAAACATCAGTTAACTGCCAGTGCCTTAATTCAACCAGCTTTGACCTTTTTGTCTAAGCTAAGGTCCAACTTAGTCAAATAACAGGTTTGCTTAAAGTACATAATCCGCAAAGGCACCTGCTTTACTTTGGTACGCTACTCAAAAGAGACTCAGGTTTTTTTACTTATTTAAAAAATAGTGATTACATGAGCAGTGCTTTTCATGGCTATACTAAAACCCCCACAGTAGATTATTTTGAGATGGCTAAGTCTAGATCCATAGTGAGTATTGTGTAAATTGAGCAGACATGTTAAAATTGAGTGGAATTTGTAATTAGAAAAACTTATCTTTAAAAGAGACACAGCTTATTTCCACCACTTTCACTTTTTTCCTGCTTTAGCTAAGAACAGGGTATGAGGCCATTACTTTAGGTATAGATATAATTATTGATTACTGCACAGCCTAATTTAGTTAAAACAAATAACCTGTCAGATTTTGCCATGTGATCAAATTATTTTAGGAATAAAATTGTTTAAAAACTTAGGTTTGAGCAGACAGGGTTTTATTGAGCACCTATTATGTGCCAGATACCCTGAGGTACACAATTCCAAAGAAAACCCACAGTTTGACCAAATATCACTTACTGTTTTCTATGTGTGAAATTTCCAGTTTGAGGATTTCTGCTATAATTATCTCATAAAATTAAGTCACTGAGCCTAATATATATTCCCAGCAAATTCCTTTATACAATACCATAATCCCCTCCTTCTATAAGCATCACCTCAGGCAGGTTTTTATTTTTCAAACATCTCATCTCTAAGCCTTAGTTTTCTCTTCTGGGAATAATAGTGCCACCTACTATTGTTTTGTGGATTGATATGATCATTACTTCACACCCTGTTTGTGGCCCTTATTAAGGGCCTAGTCCTTAGTGCGGAGGGTGTTTGAGGTGGGGGGAAAATCAAACCATCTAGGCAGCTCTTTGCAATTTCTGTATGCTATGGAATCCTAGGAAGGTAATGAGAATTGTTTTTTCTTTCATGTGATGGCATATGTAGAAGTAATCTTTTAAATTGAACATACAAAACTGAGAACTTTGTTCAAATTGGCACTTTCTCTGGGAGGTGGATAATTAGAGTGATATATAACCTTTGGTTGACTTTTACCTTGTGATTTTTTTCATTCTGCACTGGCCATTATAGGTGACCCATTAAAAGCTGGAAGAGGTAATAAACACTTGAAACTTTCTGATTATCCAAGTAATACATATTCATTGTAGAAAATCTGCAAAACATAGGCACATGGAGTCTAGGTGACACTTTTTAATGCTAAGTTTGTGGAATGCCTTATGGGTACTAAAAACCTGCAGGTTGGAGGGTGACAGGTTTGCCATAAAGTGGAATTTAATAAACTTTCCCAAATCATCTACTCAGGATTTTAGCAGTCTGTTACTGCCCCGCTTGGGTGCTGACCCTGTGTATCATCCTTCACTTCTCTTGGAAGTCAAGCTCTTCAAATTAGATGGCATATAATAGAATGGTTATTAATCCTTCTTTTGACCAAGTTACCACTGAACAAGCAAATCTACCCATATGGTGGTTTCATAGAAGGGGTAGTGAGTGGACTGCCTCCTTCTGATTTGGATGGTCCCACTTGATTTGAGTCTCTGGACAGGTGATAGATAGTCTAATGGTTGATACAGTAGTCTATTTGCACTCTTAACTGTAGTTTACTTAGTAATAAGTGATAGTAGTATTCTACTTCCAGTTTCACTTTTTCTTACTTAAATTCAATGCATATTTTTGAGCACCTGTTCTATCATGATCTGTTTTAGTGGAGGGCACAGTGGTGAGAGGGAAGAAAACAAGAACTGGTTAGAAATTGTTATTCTTTGTAGAAGCTTATATTTTGGATACAGAGGGTGACTGTACACCTTAATAACAGTTCATTGAGAAGGGTGCCTGTCTGTTAAGTGTCTGCCTTCTGTGATACTAGGGTCTGAGGTTAGAGCCCTGTTGCGGGCTCCCTGCTCAGTGGGGAGTCTGTTTCTCTCTCTCCACCTGCTTCTCCCCCAGCTCATGCTCTCTCTCAACCTCTTTAAAAAAAAAAAAAAAATATATATATATATATATACATATATATATACACACATATATATATATATTTATATATTTATAAAAACAAGTGATTAAGATAAGATAGTATTAAGTTTAAACGGCAAGGGTGATGGTGTTTGAATTAGACTTTACAACAGGGGTGGATAGGTACATCTTAAGAAAAGCTGTCATTTTGGCATGGTTTTTGTGTGTTTTGGGTGGATGAAAGTAGAATAAAACAGACAAAAGCAGGTAATTTTGAATGAGTTTGACATCTTCTAGTCACTCATGAAATTGATTTTGTTGGATTGGAAAAGTTTTTTGGAGAGTAGCTATGTGTGAACATCCATTTTGTGTGACATTTTTATGTTTGTTTCTCTTTTATAAGTAGTTGTCAGATCATGGAAGAGAGGGTGTCTGCCTTATTTGTCTGTTTCTGAGTAGCTAAAGCTGAGGAGATAGTGTGGAGTGCCTTGATTAACAAACTAAGGGCATCGACCCATGTACTGTGGAAGGCCAGGGAAAGTTCTCTGCAGGGCACTGACATAACAGAACCACCAATTAAAAGTGATATGACAACAATATGTAGGGAGGCCTGGAGCAAGGACAAATGGAAACAGCTTAATTAATACTTGTACGCTAACTATGTACCATACTCAGTTCTAAATGCTTTACATGTTAATTAATCCTTAAATAACTATTTAAGATAACTGCTTATTTTCCCCACATTAACCCATAAGGAAATTAAGGCACAGAAAGATTAGATTAACTTGCCCAAGTTCACATAGCTAATAAATGGTAGAGTTGGGATTTGAATGTCGGTATTCTGACTTTTGACTCTAGTGTCTAGAACCGAAGCTCTTAACTACTCTGCTATAGCAAGGCTTTGTAACAGTTTAGATCTGATATGGTTTTGTCAGGGCATTGACCATATTCACAGTAGAAATAAAAATGATTAAATGCTAGAAGGTAAAAATTACAAGTATATTAACTTGCTAATTAGGACTTCAGCAAAAAGAGAGGTTCTGTAAGTATTGGAGATTTTAGGGATGATTCATAGATAGGATACAATTTAAGCTAGATCTTAGGACTTTTAAAATAAGGCAGATGTAAATAGAGTTAGTCAGGGGAAGGAGTTTTGGTGGGAAGAGTTCCTGAACTAAAGGCATGAAAGCAGGAATGATATGTCACATTGCAAGGAAGTCATTGCAAAGGAAGAATCTTCAGAATTTGTCAGTCAAGATAGTTTCTTTTTTCTTCTTCTCCATATCTAAACAAGACAACAAAGATCCTGGCCTCAGCTTTTGGGAGAATAGCAGATCATTGATTTTATTTATTTGTGTATTGTTTTACCAATTTTTTGTTGTTGTTGATAGAAGTAAAAATGTCATTAAGAGGTGTTGGTTTTTGTGACAAAGTAATATAATTGAAAAATGTTATGTTTGAGGCACATTGATATAAACATGTTCAGAAAGCCAGATTGTATATCCAAAGCACAGATTTATTTCATATTTTTCACAATAGTGGAAGATTAATGAAATATTTTACCTATTCAAGTTAAAAAATGTAGGTGGTGTATATACTTAAAACCTTTTTTTTCCCGCTTAGATATTTGACTTTTCTCCTTAAGTTGAATTTACTCTTTGCCTTCTTAGGCTTCTATTTGGTTTTCTCAAGTGGTATTTATGTTAGAGCTTAATATCTATTCTCTGCGGTAAATAGGAAGGAGAGTGTCTGTCATTTAGACTTTTAAGTGAAAAGACTGTGAGATTGGTTCTTTATGTATGTCACTTACTTGAATCAAGAAAAATGATGGCATTTGTTAGCTATGGAAATATTCTAAGGAGTCTTCTGTGCAAACTTCTCTCGTTGCCACTATGAGTAAATGAACAGTTTACCTGTTTGCCCAGAAATCTTGGTTATTTCCCCATTAATTTTTAACACGATGTACAAACCCCTTCAAAATCTATCTCTTATTTCCCTTTTTTCCAGCTCCATCTTCTATTACTCTTTTTTTTTCCTTTGCCCCAAACTATGCAGTAGCTGTGTGACAGTGCTCTCTGTTCCTAGAACAAGTGCCTTTTTTGCTGTTTTGTCTTCCACAATGACCTTTCCCCTTCATCCCTTGAGGCCCAGTTTCAATGTGAAGCCTTCCTTAACTCCCACTAACTAAAGAATTGATAGCTTCTTCCTTTATACTCCCATAGAACTTTGTATATAATTTCATTATGGGACACAGACAACAAAATAACTATAATGCAAATGTGCTTGCCCTGCCAGATGTGAGCTCTTGAGAACAAGAGGATAGGCACTACATAAATGTTTGAATGAGTGAAATGTGAACAATAGAGCTGTCTGTACTTCTACAACCCTGATTAGGGTCAAAGGGCAGAAGGTCATTTGAGTTAGTCCTTAATTTGAGATCATGGACTCAATTACCAATAGGTAGTCTTTGTAAAAATCATTACTTACTGAGAATTTGCAGTGTGCATGACAGTTTGCTAAGCATTTTGGGACAGTAGAAAATCTTGTGTTTGGTGACATTAATTTTGAGCCATTACATATATATATCCATTCTCATGCAAAATAATACTTTTAAGGGTTTTACAGTCAGAGTACTTTCTTATTTCACTTGATCTGTATAACACTCTTAGGAGGTACATAAAGCAGCTAAAGGCTGGATGCCTTTTATCCAAAAGGAGTTGGATGTTTAGAGGTTATTTGTACAGGGTCATCTATTAGTAACAGTGGGAGTTGGGACCAAAATCTAGATTTTTTCCCCCTTGAAATGAAAGCCACTGTTAGACTTTTATTCTAAACTATCTTAGTATGGACTGAACAGTTACTGTAATGAAAATCTGTCTTTTGCTCTCTTGAAAGATAATCTAAGCTATTATTTTCTGGGTGCATAGCTAAAATGCTTATCATGTGACAGACTTCCAAATTCTGTAAGAACCTGAGTTAATTATTTCTCTGAGTCAACTAGCATTTTTAAAAACATACTTCTAATACTTCCAGCAATAAATATATTTTTCCTTAGGCTTGCATTCAGGCAACTGATTCAGATTTGGGTGTTTATGCAAATGAATGAAACAGCCTTGGAAAAACTAGCCTCCCATGTAAATTTTTTATCCTTCAAAGAGAATACCTGTGAGGCGCCTCGGTGGCTCCTTTGGTTAAGCCTCAGGCTCTTGGTTTCCCCTCAGGTCATGATCTCCAGGTGGTGAGATTGAGCCTCGAGTCCTGCATTGGATTCTAAGCTTGGTGTGGAGTCCTCGTGTCCCTCTCCTCTGCTCCTCATCCTATGTGCTCCCTCTCTCTTTCTCTCTCAAATGGATTCATAAATAAAATCTGTTTTAAAAAAATAAAGAGAATAGCAGATAGGTGTAATTTGAAAAGTTTAAAAAGTTTTTGTAGGCACTTGAAAACGTGGATGTTTTTGGTGATTAATACTGTATCCTTTGTCAAATACAGTTTGGGTTAGATTTGAATTTAAAGATGTAAGAAATGTTTCCTTATTTATTTGTGTTAAGGATATGTCAGTACTTATAGGTTTATAGTTTTATCTGCATTTATAACTACTGACTTGTTCTAGATGTGAGCCAAGCAGAAATGAATTTCCAATATGGACCTTTAAGCTGTTATTTTTTATTTACACAAATAGTAGGAATACATTCTCAAAAATTCAAGCAATAAGGAATTATATAGAGAATATGTATGTTCTCCTGAACATAGTTACCTCTCTTTCTCTTCCCCTATTCCAGAAGTAACTGTTGTTATTAATTTGGTAAGTAATTTTCAAAAATTTTTCTGTTTCCTTACTTGGGTGTGTAGATCAAGAAACATAGTGTTTTGTTGTTACTTTTTTTGGTAAGTGATTGGATCATAATTTAAAATGAACTTTTTAGCTGATGATACCAGGTGAATTGTGGTAAGCTTCTCTGAAATATGTCAATATTTGAGTTCTGACCAGTATTCAGACTGCTCTAAAATTATATCATTTAATCATCACAACAAATTTTTGAAGTAGATAGTTATTGTCCTGTTTACAGGTAAGAAGACTGAGTTCAGAGAGGTGAAGGAATTTCAGCATAACAAAGATGGTGGTGGAGTCAGGATTCAAATTCCAGTCATCTAATTGCAGAATGTACACTTTTGACCACTCTTTTTTTTGCTACCTAAGCATTCTTAGTCATTATTAATCTAATCACTAACCTGTTACTGAAAAGTGTATCAGAAGAAAAAATGCATTGAAATAGAAACCTTGTGGGGCGCCTGGGTGGCTCAGTGGATTAAGCCTCTGCCTTCGGAGGCTCAGGTCATGATTGCAGGGTTCTGGGATTGAGCCCCGCATCAGGCTCTCTGCTCAGCAGGGAGCCTGCTTCCTCCCTCTCTCTGCCTGTCTCTCTGCCTACTTGTGATCCCTGTCTGTCAAATAAAGGAATAAAGTCTTAAAAAAAAAAAAAGAAAGAAAAAGAAATAGAAAAAATTTATTTATTATCTATTAACTCTAAGATATTTTAGAGTTTTAATTGAAGATTAGTTCCTGAAACTGTATTTATTAGTCACTTAACATTTTACAAGTAGAATAAAAACAGCTCTTTACATGAAAAGATATCGGAGAATCACTATTCAGATACTATAATATATGAAAAATTCATATATTTCTGATAATTTCTGAGTTTAGTATGTTTGGAGGTTCTGTTTTATTTTTTTATTTTTATTTTTTTTTTAAAGATTTTATTTATTTATTTGACAGAGAGAAATCACAAGTAGATGGAGAGGCAGGCAGAGAGAGAGAGAGAGAGGGAAGCAGGCTCCCCGCTGAGCAGAGAGCCCGATGCGGGACTCGATCCCAGGACCCTGAGATCATGACCTGAGCCGAAGGCAGCGGCCTAACCCACTGAGCCACCCAGGCGCCCGGAGGTTCTGTTTTAAATAGAATGTATATATATGTATGTATGACCCCCCCCATATGTAAATCTAATGTAGAAAAAAAATGACTATTTTGTTTTTTTAATTGTTTATTGAAATACTAACTGAATTTAATGCTATTAGATACTAGTTATAAAGTTCCTTACATTTCAAAAATCCAGGGATAGAAAATAAGATCATGCTTATATGTTACCAGTATAGCTATGGCAGTTATGCTTGTAGAAAGACAGAATTTGTAGTTCTGAATTGTTTCAGTTTGCTTGGTGAAAAGGAATGTTACAGAGTTATTATATAACCTAGCAATTCTAGATATATACCCAAGAGAAATGAAAGCATATGTCCATACAAAAACCTAGATGTTTTAATGTTCATGGTAGCATTATTTATAATAATAAAAAAAAAGTGGAAAGAACCCAAATTTACCATCAACTAATGAATGGATAAATTGTGGTTTACCTTATAATGGAATATTTTTCAGCAATAAAAAGGAATTAAGTACTTATATATACTACAGCATGGATGAACCTTGGCAGCACTATGCTAAGTGAAAGAAGCCACATGTTGTATAATTCTGTTTGTATGAAATGTGTAGGATAAGCAAATCCATAGAGAATAAGTAGATTAGTGGTTTCCAGGGTTTGGGAGTAACAGGGAGTGTGATGGTTAATTTTATATGACAATTTGGCTAGGCTATAGTAGCCAGTTTTTGGTCAAATGCCAGTTTAGATGTTGCTTTGAAGGAATTTTTAAATGCGATTAACATTGGAGTGCTTGAGTGCCTCAGTGAGTTAAGCAGCTGCCTTCATCTCAGGTCATGATCTCAGGATCCTTGGATCAAGCCCCTGGGCTGGCTCCCTGCTCAGTGGGGAGTCTGCTTCTCCCTCTCCCTCTGCACATCCCCCACACCCCCGCTTGTGCTCTATCTCTACCTCTCTCTCTCTTACAATAAATAAATAAAATAAAGTAAAACGTGATTAACATTTAAATCAGTAGACATTGAAAAGGCAGATTACCCTTCAGAATGTGGGTGGGCCTCATTCTGTTAGTTGAAGCCCTTAAGAGAAAAAACTGAGGTTCCTCTGAAGGAATTCTATCGTTATAGAACCATCATACTCAAGACTGCAAGAGTACCTCCAAACTGTGTCTCTAACCTGCTGTTCTGCCCTGCAGATTTCAGACCTGACAGTCTACACAGTCATGTGAACCAATTCCTTAAAATAAATCTCTCTTTGTATATATACACATATCCTATTGGTCCTGCTTCTCTGAAGAACCTTGACTAATATAAGGAGTGACTGGTAAATAGGTATGGTTTCTTTTTGAGGTGATGAAAATGTTATAAAATTGATTGTGATGGTTGCACCAGTCTGAAATGTACACTTTAAATCAGTGAATTGTATGGCATGTCAATTATATCTTAAAAAAGCTTTTCTAAAAAAAAGAATGTTAGATGGAGTAATAGCTTAGTGAAAGCAGATTAGGGTGTAGGAAGTAGAAGAGTGCAGAACAACTGTTCAAATGTGGGTGAGATTAGCAGAGCCACTTTTGAAGTACCATGTATCTTAATATTTGTCACTACTTGCTTAGTGTATCTTATTTGTTAGATGTTTGTTCTAAAAACTAGTAGATGGAGAGTGTGTTCCTAATATTGAAATGTTTGTTAACAGGCACAATTTTGATACTACTGAGAAGCTTTAGTGCCAAGGACTTAATGTGGGAGTTGGGAAATTATGGAAAGATACATTTGAAAAGCCCCAATCTAAACCCGGGGAGTTTAAGATAATAATTTTATTCAGGAGTGAATCTTTTATTTTTTAATTGGAGTATAGTTGACACACAGTGTTACATTAGTTTCCGGTGTACAACATAGTAATTGTACCGCTTTATGCATCATGTTATACTCACCACAAGTGTAGCTACCATCTGTCACCATGCAGTACTATTATAGTACTGTTGACTATGTTCCCTTTGCTATGTCTTTTAGCCACATGACTTCTTGATTCCGTAACTGGAAGGCTGTATGTATCTACCACTCCTCTTCAACATTTTGTCCGTCCCTCCACATTCCTCCTCTCTGGCAGCATCAGTTTATTCTCTGTATTTATGGGTCTGTTTCTGCTTTTTGTATGTTTATTCATTTGTTTTTTTAGATTCCACAAGTAAGTGGAATCATAGAGTATTTGTCTTTTTCTATCTGGCTTATTTCACTTAGCATAATACCCTCTAGACCTATCCATGTTGTCACAGATGGCAAAAACTCGTTCTTTTTTTTAATGGCTGAGTAATATCCCTGTGTGATGTACATATGTATATACACACAAGCACACACACACGCATATATGCACTACATCTTCTTTATCCATTCATCTGTCAGTGGACACTTGGGTTGCTTCTGTATCTTGGCTATAAATATAAATAATGGTGTAATAAACATGGGGGGTGTCACCAGTGACTCTTTTGGGTATGTAGGCACATAGAGGGTAGTAAAATATTAGAACGAATCATGTTGTGTTGACTAGAAAAATATGTTCACTTAAAAGTTGAACTTAAGGCTGATAGTGGGCGGAGTAGACTTAACCAGACTGCGGATCTACAGCGTGCACCCTCACGGCTCTTACAGCCCTCTGCCCTTCGCAGCACTGGGTTCCGGCCAGGACACTGCCCTGGCGGTACTGGAGGACTGGTTCCAGGCAAACATGAAGGCCCAGCCAGTACAGCTTTGCCCCTGGGACCACAGCTGTCCTGTCCTGGACAGTGAAGCCACTGACCCTGTAACCGCTTGAGGAAACTGTGCAGGCCATGGAGGTAGAATGAAGTAGGATGATGCTTAGGGCTTGGAACAAAGAGAAATAAACCCAGGAAATACAAAAACAAACAAACAAACAAAAAAAGTTGAACTTAAACTTGGACCATTATGCATTCCTACTCTTTAACAAGTGTCTGAGTGTCATATGCTTGCATTGTGGTATAATGCCTAATAGGTAGTACTGAAAAATAGAATTATAACACAAATAAGTCCGACAATAGAAGTATCTGTGAATCGCTGTTTCGAAGTAGCTAAGGGAATGAAGTATTCCTTCCCCCAGGATTGGGGACAGAAAATGTGGAAGGAAGGAAAAGGGCTTCACAGAGAAAGTTGTTTTTAAAAAAAATGCTGCTGTTTGAAGAGTCATTAGGGTTTTACTAGCTGCATTAAAAAAAAACCAGGGCATTCTAGGAGTGCCAGGCTGGCTTATTTTGTGGAGCGTTAGTCTTGGGGTTGTAAGTTGGAGCTGTATGTTGGAGGCAGATTACTTAAAAATAAAATCTTAAAAAACAGGGGGGCTGAGGGTTGGTGCGCAGGACATTCCAGCCCAAGGCAACAAACAGTATGTATTTGAGGCAGAAAAGCCTTTAAGAGAATGGTGTATTCTGGGAAATGCAAACCCAAAGTTAGTGGAGTTGGGGAGGGGAAAATAGAACTATCAAATCTTTGAGGTAGTTGAGTACTGTTGGCAAGAGGGGTTGGGGAGGCCCTGTGGCTAAAGGTTAAAGATTCTGGAGCTGGACTACCTGAGTTGGAATCGTAGCTCCACTGCTTGCCAGATTTGCGACCTTGGGAGTCTCTGTGCTTCACTTTCCCCCATCTGTGAAAATAGGCTAATAGTGGGGTTCACCTTATAGAACTGTTGTAGAGATTGAATGAGGATTCTGTAAAGCAGTTATCAGAATGCCTGGCACAGAATGAGTACTCAATAATTTGTCACTATTGTAATTTTTCTTTATTTTCTTTGGTATGTTTGCACAATAAGACTGTATGCCTTTTTTCCCGTAAGTGGGCTTTTTCATTGTTAAGAAGTTTTCTCCTTTAAACGTCTGTCTTTAGAATCTCCTGAAGTAACTAAATTATTTGAAACCTTGGAACTCTAGTTAAGGTGTTAAAGAAATAGTGTGATATAATTAAAAAAAATTCGTTTTTTATCCCAGGTTATTGCTGTACTACTCCTAACACTCTTGCAATCTCCAGAATGATGAATGTCTTTTGTATGCTGATAAGATGACTGGTGGCGGGGGAGTCCTAGTAGGATGGGGCTGGTCACCAGAAAGACCATGTGATTAGAGTATTAGAACTTTCAGCCCCACTTAACAATCTCCAGGAAAGGGGGTGTGGGCTGCAGATTGAGCTCTGTAAAAGCTCTTAACCATTGAAATTCAGGGACCTTTGGGTTTGGTGAACAGTATGAGGTGCGGGGGGCTGGTTCACTGGGAGAGGGCATGGAAGCACCTTCCACCAGACCTTGTCCTGTTCATCTCTTCCATTTGGCTGTTCTGAGTTGTGTCCTCCATAATAAACCAATAATAGTAAGTAAAGCACTTCTCTGAGTTCGAGTCATTTTAGTGAGTTTTAGTGAGGCATGAATTAGGAATCCTCTGAATTTATAGCTAGTTAGTTGGAAGTATCAGTGACAGCTTGGGGTTTTTGACTGGCATCTCAAGTGGATACAATCTTGTTGGCCCAAGCCCTTAACTTGTGGAATCTGACATTAATTCCAGGTAGATAGTGTAAGGATGGAATTGTAGGACATCCAACTTGTATTGGAGAGTTGGAGAAGTGGTGTTGGAAGATATCGTGCATTTAGTGTCAGAATTGTTGTGCATAAAAGTAGTTCAAATAGGGGTGCCTGGGTGGCTCAGCTGGTTAAGCATCTGCCTTTGGCTCAGGTCAGAATCCTGGGGTCCTGGGATTGCACCTGATGTGGGAAAAAAAATTCCTGCTCAGCAGGGAACCTGCTTCTCCCTCTCCCTCTGCCACTCCCCCTGCTTGTGCTCTCTTGCTGTCTTTCTCTGTCAAATAAATAAAATATTTAAAAAAAATAGTTAAATAGTCTTATAATTAATGTCCATTATCCAGTACTACCACGTTTGTAGAGTTTCCCTGTTAAAAACAATAAAAATTAAAAAAAAAACAATAAAAATCAGTAGCATACTTGGTTTGCCTTACTTGTAGATTTGAAATGGAAGGAGCTGAGTTAAGTAATATGATGAGAATCTAGTCAGTCATCAGGTAATATGTAAAAGAGTGCATGTCCTGTATTAGGCAACTTGGGACATAATGAAGGTATTAAGATGTTACTTCAGTCTTCAAAGAGCTTAGAGTTTAATTGGGAAGCCAAAACTGACTTCCATAAACAATTTGGGAAGAATTAAGTTCTAAATGGAATTAAGAGCTCTATGTGATTAAGGTAGAGAAGGCTTGTTTAGAAAGGGGGATTTAAAAAAAAAAAAAAAAAGAAAGGGGGATTTGGGGGCACCTGGGTGGCTCAGTTGGTTAAGCATCTGCTCTTGCCTTAGGTCATAATCCCAGGGTTCTGGGATCAAGCCCTAAATCAGGATCTCTCCTCAGCAGGGAGTCTGCTTCTCCCTGTCCCTTCGCCTCCCTGCTCATGCTCTCTGTCCCTCAACTCTATGTAAGATAAATGAATAAAATCTTTAAAAAAAAAAAAAAAAAAAGGAAAAGGAAGGGGGACTTGAACTAGATCTTAAAGATTTAAGGTAGAAAATAACAGATGTCCTGGGTGCATAAAGGTCTACATAAAAAGGCATAAGCTCAGAAAGATAGGAGACAGGTGGTATGGTGGGTTTTTTTTTTTTTAATATTTTATTTTATTTATTTATTTGTCAGGGAGAGAGAGAGAGAGAGCGAGCAAAAGAGCACATAAGCAGGAGGAGCAGCAGGCAGAGGGAGAGAGGGAGAAGCAAGCTCTCAGTTGAGCAAGGAGCCTGATGAGGTACTCGATCCCAGGAGACATGAGCCCCCAGGTGTCCCAAGAGAGTTGAATGTTAAGGAGCCTTACTACTGGATTGACCAGATAGTTTAAATGAAATGATAGAGGTGAACCTGAGGTTCTATTTCAGGAAGGCTGTGGAGGTACAAAGGTTGGTGGGGCAATAGGACAAAAAAATTGAAGCATAAACCTGGGGGCTAAGAATCTTGGATTTGTAACTTTGGAAAAAGCCATACTTTTCCTTAATCCATCCATATAATCCTAATAACTAAACTGATATGTTTTACAGTGGATTATAAAATGCTCATGTGCTTTAATATGCTGACTTCATAATAGGGTGATTAGAAAGTAGTGAAAATTGGATTCATGGATGTAGTGAGTAGGCAAGATTTAAAGGTTCCAAGGTATGGGTTTTATTTTCCAGATTGTTTCTCTCTTAGCACATGAGAAGATTGTGCTGTGGCATCATTTTAAGGCATATTTCTTTTGTCAGTCACTTTATTTTTTATTTTTTTTTAAAGATTTTATTTATTTATTTGACAGACAGAGATCACAAGTAGGCAGAGAGGCGGGCAGAGAGAAAGAGGAGGAAGCAGGCTCTCCGCTGAGCAGAGAGCCCAATGCGGGACTCGATCCCAGGACCCTGAGATCATGACCTGAGCCGAAGGCAGCGGCTTAACCCACTGAGCCACCCAGGCGCCCCTTGTCAGTCACTTTAAATTCTGGAATAAATTCATTTAAATACCATTTCTGATATTGCCAGAAGTATAGATTTAATATTTTGAATGAACAGTGAAGGAAGTTAAAAAGAAAAAATAAGGCGTATGAATATCTAAGTCAGAGGCAGGTGTTAAATCATAGACCCTATATCAGAATTTCAGTAGAAATGTGTTTTAAAGCATAAAACTTATGTGGAACTACTAGTTTTAAAGAGTTAATTAATTAATTA
Organism: Mustela nigripes; assembly: GCF_022355385.1. NCBI lineage: Eukaryota > Metazoa > Chordata > Mammalia > Carnivora > Mustelidae > Mustela > Mustela nigripes. The sequence goes on from NC_081558.1 coordinate 26,186,145, forward strand.
ATTAATTAATTTGGGAGAGGGTGTGAGTGGGGAAAGGAGCAGAGGGAAAGGGAGATGGAAAGAATCTCAAGCAGACTCTGTGCTGAGCTTGGAGCCCAGTATGGGGCTCCATCTCACAATCCTGAGATCATGACCTGAGCCAAAACAAGAGTCAGATGTTTAACCTACTGAGCCACCCAGGCGTCCCTTGCATTTTAAATTGATACCATAGTCTGAGTTTTGGTAATTGCCAGTTGTGTGGAGGCAGTTTTCAGATAAGCATCAGACAAGTTTATTGGGACTGTACTTGGTTTTAATAATTCTTTCCTCCCACTTCCCTCACCAGTGACCTGATTTGAGAATTGTATCAAAATTTTATCCTTGTTTTAGCTGCAACTATTTTGAAAGCTGATATAACAATAGGTAAACTGTTCATGTGTGAAAAAGTGATTAAAAAGCACTTTCAAATATTAAGTGTTTGTGTTATAGAAATTAGTAAATATTCCTTCCTACTTTTACTAATTTTTATTATTACTGCCTTGTCGTTGTAACAGTATGGAGGCTTAGGGATGCTAGTAAATTATAAATTTTGAGAATTGTTTTCTGAAATGAGCATTTTGTTATAGGCCTGTTTCTATATAAAGTATATGAAGCATAGAACTATATAAAGCCTAATATTTAGGAGGTAGTTGAACTAACTGACAACACAATGCTTTTCTCCAAAGGAATTATAGAAGTAGTAACTTAAGAAATTTGTCTTTTTTTTTTTTTTTTTTTTAAGCTTCTTAGAGTATGGAATCTCTTTATGACCTTGGGGTAAGGAAGGACATAAAGAATTCACAAAAAGTGCATATTGGAGTAAAAGATTAGTAAATTCAAATATGTTAAAATTACTTTTTTCATTAATAAAAAAAGAAAAAAGAAATGAAAAAATGAAAAAAGAAAAACAACTAGAGGAAGATATTTGTAAAACATACGACTTGCAAAGGATTAGTGTCCAGAATATAGAAAGGATTTGTTCAAATTAATAAAAAATACAACCCAAGGGAAAAAATTGGCTAAAAGATGCAAAAAAGAATTTCACAGAAGAAGGAAGAATGGCCAGTAAACTAATACCAGATGTTCAACATAACTGGGAAACTATAAACTTGCACTTTCAGATAGCATTTATGCTCATTTAAAAAAATTGAATAGAGGCACCTGGGTGGCTCAGTCAGTAAAGTATCTGACTCTCAATTTTGGCTCAGGTCATGATCTCAGGGTTGTGAGACAGAGCCCCGAGTCAGGCTCTGTGTGCTGGGTATAGGGCCTGCTTAAGATTCTCTCTCTCCCTTTGTCCCTGCACACCCCCTCCTCACGTGGGCTGGCTTGCTCTCTCTCAATCTCTCTCTCTTAAAAAAAAAAAAAAAAAGTTGAATAATATTGAGTGCCTGGCTGGCGCAGTCTGTAGGGCAAGAGACTCTTGATCTCACAGTCTTGAGTTGGAGCTCCACGCTGTGTGTGGAGATAACTGAAAAAAATAAACATTAAAAAGTTGGTTAATATCAAGTGTAGATGATACAGTAGAGCAATAGGAACTCACATGCTTTTTTTTTTTTTAATGAATTACAGTGATTGATTTTTGCATATTAAACCAACTTTACATTCCTGGGATAAACTCCACTTGATTACACTGTATTTTTTTTTTTTTAAGATTTTATTTATTTATTTGACAGAGAGATCACAAGTAGGCAGAGCAGCAGGCCAAGAGAGAGGGGGAAGTAGGCTCCCTGCTGAGCAGAGAGCCTGATGCAGGGCTCAATCCCAGGACCCTGAGACCATGACCTGAGCTGAAGGCAGAGGCTTAACCCACTAAGCCACCCAGGTGCCCCTACACAGTATTTTTTTTTAATGTACTGCTAGATTTGATTTGTTTATATTTTGCCAAGGATTTTTGCACATGTGTTTTATGAAGGATTAAGTTTTAAATACTTGGTAGATTTCACTAATGAAGCCACTTAGGTCTGTTTGCATTTTATTAATTTTTGTGTGGAAAGTTTTAAACTATCAGTTCAGTTTCTTTGATAGCTACAGGACTTTTCAAGGTACTTATTTCTTCTAGAGTTAACTTTACTAGTTTGTATCTTTCAAGTAATTTGCTTGTTTCATCTAAGTTTTTGCGTTTATTGGCATAAAATTATTCATAACATTACCTTATTTTTTAAAAAGATTTTTTATTTGAGAGAGAGAGAGAGAAAACATGAGAAGGGGGAAGGGCAGAGGGAGAGGGGGAGAGGGAATCCCTAAACACACTCCCCGTTGAGCACAGAGCCTGGTGTAGGGCTTGATCCTGGGACCCTGACATATGACCTGGACTGAAGGCAGATACTTAACCAACTGAGGCATCCAGGCACCCCTATTATGTGCTTCTTTCTGCACATAATTTTGGGTTTAATTTCCTCTTCTGTTTTCTTTCTTTCTTTCTCCTTCCTTCCTTCCTTCCTTCTCTTTTTTAAAGATTTTATTTATTTGAGAGAGAGAATGAACAAGAGAAAGGAAGGGGGGGGAGGAGATGGAGAAACAGACTCCCCTGCTGAGCAGGGCTCAATCCCAGGGCTCTTGGGATCATGACCTGAGCCAAAGGCAGACACTTAATTGACTGAGCCACCCAGACATCCTCCTCATCTGTTTTCCACTTCCTTAAATTGGAAGCTTAGATTATTGATTTAAGACCTCTCTTCTCCTCCTTCTTTTTTTTTTTTAAGATTTTATTTATTTATTTAAGTACTCTTTGCACCAAACATGGGGCTTGAATCCACAACCTCAAGATCAGAGATCACATGTTCCATCAACTAAGCCAGCTGGGTACCCCAAGACCTCTCTTTTTTAATGAAAGCATGTAATGCTCTAATATAACCATTTTGATAAACAAGTTGACATTGTTAATATGCTAAACTGTGTATACCTAAGGACATAGAAGTTCTTCACCTAAGTGTATACTCTAGAAAAACACTTTTATATCTGCATCAGGAGATATGTTCAAGCAGTTTTTAGTACTACTTTCCATAATGCCAAAAAACTGCAAGTAATCTAAACGTCCCTCAACAGGAATATGTAAATAAATACTTCTGTTAATTTATATCGTAGAATACAGTACAGAGATGAACATGAATAAACAACAGCTGTGAATATCAATGCAGATGAATCTCCCAAATGTTGAATGAAAAAAGCAAGTTGCAAAGGAGTACTTCAGTTATGATGCCAGTTAATATAAAACTTAGAAATCATGATACTTATTCATATATGTGTGTTACTTCATGCATAGTAATAGAATAATAAAGTATTTCTCTGAGAGGGAAGCAGAGAATGAATACAAAAATAGCTAAATTTTACATAATATATGCTGGAAAGTGTTTTGAATACTTTACAAATGTATATTTATTTAATTCTCATAATTAAGTGAATACCTCCTATGAAGCAGGCACTGTTACTATTCTCATTTATGAATAAAGGAGCTTATAAATGAGTGAAGAAAATCTTAACTACTCTAGATCACTCTGCTAGTAAGAGGTAAATCCTGTAATCAAACTGAGGCAGTCTGGCTCCAAAGTCTGTACTCTTAACCATTAAGCCATACTACTTGCCCTTGTGATGGGGTAGGGGTCTTCTTAGACTGGCTGCTAGGTATAGAAGCTTATTTTAATACTCTTTAGTTCTTATTTCTACGTTTCTGTTTATTTCTTTTAAAGATTTTATTTATTTGACAGAGAGAGACAGTGAGAGAGGGAATACAAGCAGGGAAAGTGGGAGGAAGAAGCAGGCTTCCTGTGGAGCAGGGAGCCCGATGTGGGGCACCTGGGGCTCGATCCCAGGATGCTGGGAACATGACCTGAGCCGAAGGCAGACGCTTAACGACTGAGCCACCCCAGGTGCCCCCCCTGTTTATTTTTGTATATAAGATACTTCATTAAAATTTTAAAAGAAAAATAACAGTTCAAACAAACTGAAAATGAATGTAAGAACATAATCCCCTAAAATATATCCCAAATGGAAGTTTAGGCAGTCAGTATTATTAATTTTTTCTAACATATGTCCTAGATACTAATAGATCTTAAAATATTAAAAAATCAGATAGATGATGTGTTACTAATGTTTTGTATCTTGACACGGGTGGTATTTTTACTGGTGTGTTCACTCAGTGGTGATTCACAAAGCTATACACCTTTGATTAGTTCACTTCTTTGTGGGCATTCCATGCTTCAGTAAACTCTTTATAATAAACGTGTCCGTTAAGATTTTTTAAATTCCAGAGATTTCCTATTGCAGGTACATTTTTTGGGATGATCATAAGGGGATTTTAAGATGCGTTATAAAGTAAAAGGACTTATTTTTGAGATTCTGCTTCATTGAAAAGTCTATAAAAAAGGTGAGATATATTGTCAGGTAACAAAACAAGGTATAGCACAATATATACAATAATCTACCTTTTATGCAAAAGAGGGAAAATAATTTGTATTTGTTATTTATACATGAAGAAATCAGGAAGGTTATATAAGGTGTTTGTAACCTGGTTATCTGGGAGTGGGTAGAGTAGAAACTGGGTCACTATGAGATAAGGACACTGAAAGACCTTTTTCGTGCTTCCTGAACCTTGAAACTATACCTCCTATTCTAAACATTAACTTATTAATTTAAAAAGAAAGTGTATTCAGCGTAGCTCTTTTAGGTAGATTCAGGTTTATGTCCTTTTGAGACTCATTTATTTGTTGGCTATAGAATGTTTCCATTTTCAGGAGACTTGGTCTTGTATCTCTTGAAATAGAGAAATTTGGGGAATACTATACCATCAATAAGGGGTTATGTTCAAAGAGGACTTTTTCAGTTAAATTTCTAAAATCTTTTCAGAGTTCCTCCTTTTCCAATGTTACTTCAATTCTTTTCTATCTTCTGCCTTTTTTGGATGTTGTACATCTATAGCAGAACTTTTTTCTTTCTTTCTTTTAAATTATTTATTTGCATAGTAATCTCTGTATTCAACGTGGGGCTTGAACTCTTGACCCTGAGATCAACAGTCCCATGCTCTTCCAACTGAAACTATCAGCTGCCCGGCAGATCTTTTCTCATAATGATAAAGCTTTTTGTTAATAATAAGACCTTATATTTAAACAGTTTTGTAATTTTTTTTTTTTAAAGATTTTATTTATTTATTTGACAGAGAGAGTTCACAGTAGACAGATAGGCAGGCAGAGAGAGAGAGAGGGAAGCAGGCTCCCTGCTGAGCAGAGATCCCGATGCGGGACTCGATCCCAGGATACTGAGATCATGACCTGAGCCGAAGGCAGCGGCTTAACCCACTGAGCCACCCAGGCGCCCACAGTTTTGTAATTTAAAAAAGTACTTTTGTACTGTGACTTTGAGCTATCTGACATTATTTAATTTAAAGCAAAATATAGGAAAAGTTAGTGTTTAAATGGCCAAAGTCTCCCTTTTTTTCTTTTAAAGCTTCACTTATTAAGACACATTTTATAAGCATGACAAAAATTACTGTTTAAATCAAAATCCCAGAAGTTGAAATAGAGATTAAGAGTATAAATCTATAACATTTTAAGGAAATGTTTAAAGCTACTCCCTTAAAATCTGGTGTAGAATTAAATTGAAAGAAAAAAGTTGTTACTTAATTTTTTTTAGGGACAGTGAAAGAAAATATATTAAATACACAACCTCAGCTACATATTAGAATCATCTGGAGCTTTTAAAAGACACTGATGCTTGGCCTAGTCCCCCAGAGATTATGATTTAATACTTATAAATTATTCATATTTTAAAAAATCTATAAATTGTTAATGTCTATGAAGATCATGTTGGCTGCATGACTTTGCTATTTTGATGTAGTATTGAGAAGCAGAAATACATTAACTTAATCATATACTTCAGTATTATGTGGAATAAGGTGACAGTTTTTGTCATTGGCATTTATTTTCCTTTTCAGCCTGCTGATAACAGCAAAAGCCCCTACTTAAAAAAAAAGAAAGAAAGAAAAAAGAAACCATATACAAAAGATCCTGTGTGACTTTTGGTTAATGATGTTTATAAATTGCCTGTATAATGTTATTGTGAAGTTTACTTGTAATATGAGTGTATAACTCATTTGAATTGCTGTTACATAGTTCTAGATTCTTTAAAATAAAAATAGTACCGATGTTTAGGAAAATCACAAAGATTGAGACTCTGTAGTATCAGTTTTTTTGGAGATTTTATTTATTTATTTGAGAGAGAGGAAAAAAAAAATGTGATCAGGGGAGGGGCAGAGGGAGAAGCAGACTCCTCAGCTGAGCAGGGAGCTGGACACTGGGGCTTGATTACAATAATCGGGATCATGACCTGAGCCGAAGGCAGAAGTTTAACTGACTGAACCACCCAGGTGCCTCTCTGTAGTATCAACTTAATGTTAAAATTCCTATTCCTATCACTGTAGGGTTTTTTTGTTTGTTTTGTTTTGTTTTGAGAAAGAGACAGAGCGGGGAGGGGCAGAGGGAGAGAGAGAGACTCTCAAGCTGACTCCACCCTGAGCGTGGAGCCCTAAATCTCAAGACGGGGAGATCATGACTTGAGCTGAAACCAAGAGTCAGATGCTTAACCCAGGTGCCTCTGTACGTGGTTTTTAATACATGTACTCCAGTATAGAATAAAATGCTAACTATATTTAGCAAACATAAGTGTTTAGTTGATTTTGGGGAATTTGAAGTATATATCAACCTAAATCAAATTTACAACTCAAATATATTGTAATAGATTAAGGATTATACCAATTGAAATTATGCCATTTTTTCCTGATACCCTGGGGGAATAAGTCAATTTAGAAAATGGGATTTTCTGATGAGTTGAAAGAGTAGACCTTTTACCACCAAATCATTTTTGGATGGAAATTTTCCTGAAGTGATTAAACATTCGCCTGTCACCCTAAATAAACAACCCCGAGATCATGACCTGAGCCGAAACCAAGAGTCAGATGCTTAACTGAGCCACCCAGGTGCCCCAAATCATGAAGGATTTTAATGTCGTACTGCTTTTTACTTTAGAACTGGTGTTGAGGAGTTCCAAATGATTTTTAAAAGAATCACCATGGTTAGATCTTTTGTTTTAGAGGACCAGTCTCAGTGATAACGTGGAAGACATTGGAACTGTACCTAGAGTCAAGGAGACCTGGTAGAGTGATTTAGTAGAAACAACAGTTGGAAACAGACTGGAATGCAAAAAAAAAAAAAAAAAAATCTGCATGGAGGGAGACAGATTGGGAGTCATCAACTGAAGTAGTCAAGGCTGTAGGAAATATACTCCCAGGGAGGTATGTACATTTCTACAACAGTAGAGTCTAGAAAAGAACCCTGGGGATGATCAATGTTTGAACAGCTGGTGAAGAAAAAGGAAACAGAGTTGGAAGAACAGCCAGAGAAGTAGGAAGACCAGGAAAGACGGGATTTGTGAGGAACAAGGCAGGGGAGAGTTTTTGAGAAGATTATTGTTAACAGCACTCAAATATTACTTTATAAGAAGTCAAAGTAGTTAAAACTGGGCTATTCACCAGAATAGTGAGTGTGGAAGCTTTCTAGAAATGGGTAAAGGGCTGTAAATTTGTGAGTGTTATGGCTCTGAAAGTGCTTGTATAAGTGGATGCAGAGGGTAGTAAGAGCATTTCTAGAAGTATATGTATACTTCTGTGATGATAATTTTTTCCCCTGCAGTTTTAGTTGTTGCTAATTCCATGGAGATTATGTTGGTTTCCTACTTGGGTGGGGCAGGTGATGTGGTATAAGAAGAGCCTTATAGGTTAAGCATTCCCTATCCAGATAATTTTTCAATAGACTTAAATGTAAGTTGAGATCTTATCGAGTTGAATATAATTTGTGCAAAAGGAGCATGAATCACAGATGTCAAAAATGTATCAGAATGTTAAAATGTTATAATTCCACACATTAGAAATTCAGTAGCATAGATGATATTCTCTATTTTTTTGATATTCTGAATTTTTAAAGCTAGGAATTTATCTTTCCATTTATCTTGGTACAAAAAAAGTCTTTTTCTACAAAGTGTGTGTATGTGTGTAGCTGGATATATATCCAGCTCTTACTGTGTCCAAAGTATATAAATGAGAGACTCTTTGGACTGCTTAAGCTGGGGATGATTGATAGTTACTTTATATTTGGCCAAAATTAAATTTTTAGCATAAACCCTATAATATTTAACAAAAGGATTAAATGTTTTTGTATCTACCCTGATGAATACTTAACTATTAAAGAACAGTTATAGGAACTTATAAACCAAGATTTTACAAAATGGAACACGGGGGACGCCTGGGTGGCTCAGTTGGTTAAGCCGCTGCCTTCAGCTCAGGTCATGATCCCAGAGTCCTGGGATCGAGTCCCACATTGGGCTCCTTGCTCAGCAGGGAGCCTGCTTCTCTTGCTGCCTCTGCCTGCTTGTGTGTATTCTCTCTCTGACAAATAAATAAAATCTTTAAAAAAAAAAAAAAAAGTCTGTTTAAAAAAAAATAAAAATAAAAAATGGAACATTGATGAAATTTGGATATTTTTGCCATGAGATATATATTTTATGAATTTTCAAATTCTATTACCTAATTTTATGTTGCTTTGGTCAGTTCTTTTCTTTTTTCTTTTTTTAATTATTTATTTATTTAGAGAGAGTGCACATGTGCAGAGAAAGGGGCAGAGGGAGAGAATCTCAAGCAGACTCCCCACTGAGTGTGGAGTCTGACATGGGGCTTGATCTTACAAACTTGAGATCATGACCTGAGCCAAAACCAAGAGTTGTACACTTAACTGACTGAGCCACCCAGATTCCCCTGGTCACTTATTTTCTATTCATATAATTTTATAATAGTTTTTAAATTTTGCATTGTTGTTTTTGTGGTAGGTGCTGAATATTTGACTTTTATTTTTTAGTCTTTGAGAGAGAGAGAGAGAGCTAGTGTGACATACATGTGCGGGAGAGAGAGAAAGAAAGAACTTTTATTTTTTTTGAGAGAGAGGGAGACCAGGGGGTAGGGAGGGGCAAAGAGAGAGAGAGAGGGAATCTGAAGCAGGCTCCATGCCCAGTGTGAAAATCATGACGTGAGCTGAAATCAAGAGTTGATTGTTTAACCAACAGAACCACCCAGGTGTCCCAATATGTAACTTAAAACGTAGTTTTAACATTCAGTAAAAATGAAGATATCAAGCAATTATTAATTAAACATGTAAGACTAATAATTGCTCTGAATTTATGCTATATAAAATGGGGTCATGTATGTGGAAATGTTTTTATAAACTAGGTAGTTAGAAATTAAGTGGCTAATTTTGAATACAGGAGAAATATTTAAAATTCACTCTAAATTTAATAGAAAAACATAATTAAGTTAGTCTGGAGCAGAGAGGTCAAATGAAATATTTTCAGTTTCAGAGAGTTTTATCCATGAATTTAAAGATAATAAAGATGTACTAAGATAATTTTAAAAATACATTTTATAAGAGTTCTAGGTTGGGAAAAATTATTTTGAGTGGGAAGATAGGAAAAATGACTTTGGAAGAATGGCTTTTTTGGGGAGTTTTGGGACAGTGCAAGGATATAGCAGCAGTCTTACTTAAAAAAAAAAAAAAGTACCATTTTATTTAGCATGTGTTGCAGTTCTAAACCTTAGTACTCTTTTACTTGCACAATGTAGAGTATGTATGTCAAAACCCAGAATCTGCACTGTCACTTCCTTGTTGTAAACTTGACTCTGCTAGTAAGACAAAATTTCTTAGTGTCTTGAAAAACAGTTTGAGAGCGAAATAAAAGTCAAGGTATGACTGATTTCCTAAGTTATGGCTATTTAAAATTTCATTTCAATATTTTCAAAGAACCATGAAATGAACTCCTGTATCAATAGGAAACTCCAAAAACTGCTTAAGTTTTTTGGCATAGCATTTAAATTTACTCAGATCAATACCCCCAAATTGTAATTTTAGTTGGTAATGTAGATATCTCATACTTGAACCAATTTTCATTCTTTACTAAACTTGAGAGTTGAAACTCTGTAGAGACATTTCATCTCAAATTTTGCTTGATACTTTAGATTGTAAATAAAAGTACTTAATTGAGGTAAATCCAAAGTAGTATTCAAATGTAAGAAGTATAACAGGACTTTTTAGTGGATTATCTTTTTTGTGTGTTCAGAGGGAATTGTTTGGACATGAACTACAGCTTTAATTGCACATCTGTTGCCTGCAGGTATCTTGTTTTAAAAAGAAAAGCAAAGTAAACTAGTGACATTTGTAATTTTAACCGTGGAGTACTTTAAGAAACGAAGTTTGTTATAATTGTATTAATTAAATATTTAAATGCAACTTGCTAGTGATATTTTTATACAAAATACCTTTTGTGGGTATTGATTTTAGTCTTTATTTGACAAACCTAGAAACTTGCTATAAGACATTAATGCTTTACAATAGAATGTGGCTTATTTTATTCTCCATGTAAACTTGTAAGTAAAATAGCTGAATTGGTAATTGTTAGAAATTGTCCTCATTTCTTAGGACTTTATTGTTGTAGTTTTCTTCTTGTCTATTATCTTGAATTGAAGTCTTTTAAGGTGGGGAGCTTTGTCTTCTCTGCTCGACGATCTAGGTTTAGCTAGTATTGAATAGGTTTTAACAGTTAGGGTTTATTTTTCCTTAGATCTTGTAGATAATGATTTTTTTTGTGTTTGATTTTACTTAAATCGTATCTTTTGTTTTTAGAGGGTTTTCTTTTCTTTTTTTTTTTTTTTTTTTTTTTTAAAGATTTTATTTATTTATTTGACAGAGAGAGATCACAAGTAGACAGAGAGGCAGGCAGAGAGAGGGAGAGAGAGAGAGGCAAGCAGGCTCCCTGCTGAGCAGAGAGCCCGATGCGGGACTCGATCCCAGGACGCTGAGATCATGACCTGAGCTGAAGGCAGTGGCTTAACCCACTGAGCCACCCAGGCGCCCCTAGAGGGTTTTATTTTCTGTATCATGTGTTTCTTTAACTTGACTGTGATGAATTCTAAGTGTCTTTTTTTTTTTTTTTTTACCATTTAAATAGTTAATTCTTTAGAAGTCTATGGAGCCATGTATATTTTCCATCATACTGATGATGTAAAAAATAAAGGAAATTTATGACTGTTTAAACATTTAACAATGACAAAAACCAAACATTTAACAACAACAAGGAAGTTATATAGACTTCCTATCTGCCTCCATTGTGATATTTAACGAGAAATTCTTTACTTCCCTGAAACTCTAGTTTTACATCTCATATATCTCTGGCTTTTCATCCATTACAATTCCATTTCTAGATGTGTAGAATTCCCTAATCTAGATGTGAATTCCTAAAACAATATGCATAGTATTCTACAGATTTCAAAATCCTGTTGATTCATTTAGCTATCATTATTGAGAACTTCCTATGTGCTGAGCACTAGTCTAAACAAGGTAAAGTCCCTGGCTCCATGAAACAGACATTCTAGCATGCGGATACCATCATCCATCTTTCATTATAAATTCAGTTTATTTAGGACAAATGGGAGTGAATCTGGCTTATTGACAGGGAATTCAATATAGTTCAGTTCATCTTGTCCTGTAAATTTGCTGTGTGAGAGCAATGTTATCATATGGCCCCAGAGTATTCTGGTTTAATTTGAATTTTGTCTTCAATTACTAGTGCTCTGCATTTGGTGAAATCTGTACATATATTCTTTAATTTTATAAATTTATATCACATATGTATGTTCTTGACCTCTTCCGTACTACCAGGTAAACCTTTTTTAAAAAATATTTTATTTATTTATTTATTTGACAGATCACTAGTAGGCAGAGAGGGAGGCAGAGAGAGAGGGGGAGCAGGCTCTCCACCAAGTCGAGAGCCCGATGTGGGCTCGATTCCGGGACCCTGAGATCATGACCTGAGCCGAAAGGCAGAGGCTTTAATCCACTAAGCCACCCAGGCACCCCAACCTTATTATTTTTGAAAGTCATCAGGAAACTGCTTAGATGAGTCATTGAATGATTTTGTTTTGGTGGTTATTTTTTTGTTTTGTTATTTTTTTATTATTTTCTTTTTTAAAGATTTTATTTATTTATTTGACAGAGAAAGATCACAAGTAGGCAGAGAGGCAGACAGAGAGAGAGAAGGGGGGAAGCAGGCTCCCTGACGAGCAGAGAGCCCGATGCGGGACTCGATCCCAGGACCCTGAGATCATGACCTGAGCTGAAGGCAGAAGCTTAACCCACTGAGCCACCCAGGCGCCCTTGTTTTGTTATTTTATTTCTACTCTAAAACTCACTTTTCCATTTTCCTCAGTGTGATTTTTTAAAAAAGATTTATTTATTTGAGAGAGAGAGAGAGAGTGGGAGGGGCAAAGGGAGAGGGAAAGAGAATCTCAATGCTAAGTGTGGAGCCCAACTCAAGGCTCTATCTCAGGACCCTGAGATACGACCTGAGCCAAAACTAAGAGTCAGACACTTAATGATTGTGCCACCCAGGCACCTCCCTCAATTTGATTTTTAATAGAACTTTTTAAACTTTTGTTTGCATGACTTTGTACTTTTCTAGTTCTTATTTTTTTTATAGTTTTTATATTTCTATCTTTATTTCTGTTGTCTGTGGTTTCCATAGACTTTGTCTTTATTCTTTCAATTTCCCTACCAATTTTCTCAAAATTCAAATATTTATAGTCTTAAAGACCACTTCTAAGAACTTTATTTCAAAATTTATTTATTTATCATCAATTTTGTAACCATATTTTTAATTTTAATTTTTTAATGTGTACACTTTAGTGGTTTATAGTATACAGCTGTTACCACTATTTATTTCCAGAACATTTTTGTTGCCCTCCAAAGAAACTCTGTACCTATTTAGCAATCAGTCTTCATTTCCTCCTCTCCCAGCCAATGGCAACCATTAATTTACTTTCTTCCTCTATAGATTTGCCTATCTGGGACATACTTCATGTAAATGGAATCATATAATGTGGACTTGCGTATATGGCTTCTTTCAGCATAGTGTTTTCAGGGTTCATCCATGTTGTAGTATGTATCCATACTCTGTACCTTTTGTGTCAAATAATATTCCATTGTAGGGACATACCACATTTCATTTATGACATATACTACATACACAGTTGATGGACATTTCGGTTGTTCCTATTTTTTGGTTATTATGAGTAATACCACTGTGAACTTATATGTACAAGGTTTTGTGTGGACATGTGTTTTTAGTTCTCTTGGTTATATATCTAGGAATAGAATTTCTGGGTCATATTGTAACTCCATATTTAATGTTTTAAAGAAATCACCAAACTGTTTTCCAAAGCAGCTGCACTGTTTTACATTTCCATCAGCAGTGTATGAACGTTCAGTTTCTCTACTTGGTCAACATTTTATTTTTCTTTTTTAAAATTTTTTATTTTTTATAAACATATATTTTTATCCCCAGAGGTACAGGTCCGTGAATCACCAGGTCCACACACCCCACGGCACTCACCAAAGCACACCCCCCCCCCCGCAATGTCCATAACCCCACCCCCCTTCTCCTAACCCCCCTCCCCCCAGCAACCCTCAGTTTGTTTTGTGAGATTAAGAGTCACTTATGGTTTGTCTCACTCCCAATCCCATCTTGTTTCATTTATTCTTCTCCTACCCCCTAAAGCCCCCATGTTGCATCTCCACTTCCTGAATCAGGGAGATCATATGATAGTTGTCTTTCTCCAAATGACTTATTTCGCTAAGCATGATACGCTCTAATTCCATCCATGTCGTCGCAAATGGCAAGATTTCATTTCTTTTGATGGCTGCATAGTATTCTGTTGTGTATCTGTACCACATCTTCTTTATCCATTCATCTGTTGACGGACATCTAGGTTCTTTCCATAGTTTGGCTATTGTGGACATTGCTACTATAAACATTTGGGTGCATGTGCCCCTTTGGATCACTAGGTTTGTATCTTTAGGGTAAATACCCAGTACTGCTATTGCTGGGTTATAGGGTAGTTCTATTTTCAACATTTTGAGGAAGCTCAATCTTGTTTTCAAGAGTGGTTGCACCAGCTTGCATTCCCACCAACAGTGTAGGAGGGCTCCCCTTTCTCCACATCCTCGCCAGCATCTGTCTTTTCCTGACTTGTTAATTTTAGCCATTCTGACTGGTGTGGGGTGATATCTCATTGTGGTTTTGATTTGTATTTCCCTGATGCTGAGTGATAAGGAGCACTTTTTCATGTGTCTGTTGGCCACCTGGATGTCTTCTTTGCAGAAATGTCTGTTCATGTCCTCTGCCCATTTCTTGATG